>NW_017277972.1:300433-304337 GCF_001594065.2 Cyphomyrmex costatus | reverse complement strand
GGGCCAATGTCCGGCATGATGTTGTGAAACCGGAAATCACGTAATCTTGGAAATGCGCGCCAATATATCAACGCCAATTTTGAAACATCATGTAACACTACTTGTTTATTATAACTTTGTTAACACAAAGTTGTAATGAATAATTATTAGTAAAAGTTTATTTTTCGTAAATATAGAATTGTGGATAAAACAGACAAAATAGACAAAAACGTGCAAAACGTATTAAATTCGAATAAAAAAGTTACTTTCCATTTACACACAGTGATACGAAATCTGAAGTGATATGAATATTTTATATTTAAACAATGACTTTACTACTTATTTATTTGGTGAAAACTTTTATCGCATAATAACACAGATGTCTAACCTCATATTTAATGCGAGTTAACAAGACTTGATAAATACGATCCCGAGTTTGTGCAGATTGTTGGGAAAAAGTCAATTGAATTGCCAGAATGAAAAAAAATAACACTTTTAGGTTAATTTACATATAAAATGTATGTATGTATTTATAAATGAATTTTTATGTACATTTATATATACAGGGTGTTTGAAATTAACCGCCAAATATTTCATGTGTGGGTAGAACAGACTATACTAAGTCGAAAAGTCCTGTACCATTTTGTGATTGCAGTAATAGTTAACGAGATATTAATTTATAAAAATATTTAAATTCGCCCGGCCCATCGTCAAATGCAAACGCGCGGCTGGATAGGACCGCCCAGCGAAACGCGCCGCGCGCGTTCGCCGTTGCTAGGCGTTGTTTATAACAAGCGTTGTTTATAACAAGCGGCAATAGTCGTCGCTAGACATGAGTCGTGTGCCTAGCGACGGCGAACGTGAACGCGCGCGGCGCGCTTTGCAGGGCGGTCCTATCCAGCCGCGCGCTTGCATTTGACGGTGGGCCGGGCGAATTTAAATATCTTTATAAATTAATATCTCGTTAACTATTACTGTATTCGCAAAATGGTACAGGACTTTTCGACTTAGTATAGTCTGTTCTACCCACACATAAAATATTTGGCGGTTAATTTCAAACACCCTGTATATTTTTTTTTTCCAAAAGTTCTAGTGATACATTTTTTATGATTTTAAACTTACTTACTGTAAAAAAGACTCGTCTAAGTTAATTTTTGTTTCTGACAATATTTCTTATAATCATAAGCAGACGACGCTTCTCTCACTCTTACATTCGCTTCTTTCACTCTCACATCCGGTTTCACAACATCATGGCAGAGCCAATCACGGATAAGTCGGCATTGGCCCATCTCTCCATATAGGATCTCTAGTGCTCTCCGCTTATATAAAGCGGGGAGCACAAACTTTTGCATAACGCATAAACCATATACATAAAGAATTTGATTGGTCCATTGACTCATGCATAAGAAAATAGACCAATGAAATTCCTTATGCACATGCTTTATGCGTTATGCAAAAGTCTGTGCTCCCCGTTTAACACTGAAAGTTTTAGAAATTTATGCATACTGTGTAAAATGTCGAAGCAAGAAGGAATCGAAACTTTTATCGTTTTATAACGTAACGTTCATTCTAGAAGATTGATGTCATTATATGTTAATAATTATATAATTATACATATAAAAGTTAACATAATTACAAAAATTGTACAATTGAAAATGATATATATGTTATTAACTAACTGTTAGGTTAAGTTAAAATAAATTAATTCATCTATTATCAGTTTATGTTACTTTATCTATAAATAAAATAGAAAAAATTATTTCTATAAAGTTGATATAAAAATTGCATATTTATTGGTAGTACATAAAATTTCATATTTGTATAACAATAAAAACGTACTTTATTTCATAAATAAAGCTTTTATTGAGATACTGGGGCCGGTATTCATAGTTAGTTCTTATAGCGCGTTTCACTGGCAGAGCTAGTGCGCACTCAGTGTACTTTAATAGGTGCATCCAGAAGCACGACCGTTCATTGAACGCTCAGTAAGCTCTTGTACCTGTTTGGTTTATATTTTTAGATCTAATGGAATATGCCAATTAGGTAAAAAAGCTCATTGAGCGCTTAGTGAGCGGTCATGCTTCTGGATGCACCTAATGCCTTTGTATGTATACAAATCAACATAGAAATATATGTTTAATAAAAATAAAAAAATGATTAAAACTATAAAATATTCAATATATTTTATTGTGTTATTTGACAAAATACACAATAAGCATTTTATCATTTGAGATATCTTACTTTAATATCAGATTAGTGTAGTGTATAACGACTTTAATGTGCACTGAGTGCGCACTAGCTCTGCCAGTGAAATGCGCTATTATATTCAAGACCGTCTTAAGTTCAGTCTTGAGGAGTTATGAACCAATCAGAGGGCCGCTTTAGCATCTTAAGACATTACTTAAGACAGTCTTGAAATAAGAACCGATTATGAATACCGGCCTGGGTGCGTTCATAGCGCCAAACTAGACACATATATTATTATTATCTTAACTGTATAATACGTATGCGTAACATTTTCACTTTTAACTAAGGCGTCCGATGGTAAAAAATTTACATGAAAGGATATCATTTACTCATGAAAAGAGGACATATAACCATTTTTCACTAAAAACTCACGTGAAAAGTTTCACATTGCAAAAATTTACGATAGAGAAATATATTTATGTCATACATAACTAAATCAACGTTAAGCAATATATTTTTTCAAATTAAACCACACATTAATTATAGTACATACATTACGAATCGTATACCATGTAGAATATAATAAATCTTTTTCATTTTACATGTAAACACTTTCACGTGAAATTCGTTATGTGAAAAGTGAAAAATGAAAAAGTTTCATGATCGATACCCTGACATCTAGGACTCTAGGCAGAGCGACACTTTTTATTGCCAGATTCGTTCGTTTCGTGCAAAAACGCGTCGAATGAGTGTATTTTTAACAAAAATTTGGACTGAACGGGGTATTCTATACCTTTACCGGAATTTCTATTCTGTAAAACTATTATGAAGAAATTAGACAGGAACGAATTAAAACGTTAAAAATGCTAGTTTCATCGATAATACAGACGGGTCCAGCATAGAGATCCTATATGGAGAAATGGGCCAATGACGACTGATCCATGATTGGCTCTGCCATGATGTTGTGAAACCGGATGTGAGAGTGAAAGAAGCAAATGAGAGAGTGAGAGAAGCGTCGTCTGCTTATGATTATAAGAAGTATTGTCAGAGACAAAAATTAACTTAGACGAGTCTCTTTTACAGTAAGTAAGTTTAAAATCATCAAAAATGTATCATTAGAACTTTTGGAAAAAAAAATAAATATATAAATATACATAAAAATTCATTTATAAATACATACATACATTTTATATGTAAATTAACCTAAAAGTGTTATTTTTTTTTCATTCTGGCAATAGGGAGTTCCTAAAAAAAAAATAATACATTTTTTTTGTTTATTATGGAAATATGCATTATTATAAATTTATGTATAATAAAATTTGTAATTTTTAGCAATGGATAGGTACTAAAAAACTAAAATAAAGTTTAATAATATTTTAAATTTGAGAAAACGATTTTGATTGGCTGACAAGTGCGTGACGTCACACTGTAGTAAACCGTCTGCAATCGGCTGCTTATGTTGAAAGTCAAAGCACAGTGTAAGAGTGCAAACCCATGCAGCGGTTTCACTGTTCCGTTCCGCTGTAATTTCCGCTCCATGTGCTCCAGCCTGAGGCTGGAGGCACATGAAGCGGTAAAAGTAAAAGCGGAACGGTTTAGCGGTAGCGGCGGAAATCTAGCGACCAATCAGAGCTTAACAGCGTAACGCTTAATAGCGTAAAGCGGAACGAGAGTAGAACCAATCACGAGATTCTCTAGAAACACGGAATGCTCGTTATTGGTTCTGCTCTCGTTCCGC
>NW_017277972.1:299989-300387 GCF_001594065.2 Cyphomyrmex costatus | reverse complement strand
ATATACTGTGGTCAAAGCAAAATTAACTCTTAAAAATTCTTTATATAAATTTCAAAATTAAAATGTCAAACGAACTAGATCCAAGTTTTATTAAAGCCGATTCGACAAACTTACCGAAAATAACGGTATTTATGGTTTGGGAATACATTGTTAATGATGAGCGATATAATGCTCCAGAAGTTCGAGGAATAAAAGCAACTCTTTGGGTGCGTTCCAAAATTTGCTGACAGTGCTGACAATACTGTTTTTTCGTTCCAAAATCGGTTCAGCCACATTTCAGCTCTGCTGTAACTACTATCTTTTTCAAGAAAGTAGGTCCTAGGGAATTACTGACTTCCGGCTGATTTTGCACAATTTCAGAAGGTAGTGCAAGTTCAGTAATGCATATGGCTACTGGC
>NW_017277972.1:293965-299732 GCF_001594065.2 Cyphomyrmex costatus | reverse complement strand
TATGTATAATAAAATTTGTAATTTTTAGCAATGGATAGGTACTAAAAAACTAAAATAAAGTTTAATAATATTTGAAATTTGAGAAAACGATTTTGATTGGCTGACAAGTGCGTGACGTCACACTGTAGTAAACCGTCTGCAATCGGCTGCTTATGTTGAAAGTCAAAGCACAGTGTAAGGATATATATACTGTGGTCAAAGCAAAATTAACTCTTAAAAATTCTTTATATAAATTTCAAAATTAAAATGTCAAACGAACTAGATCCAAGTTTTATTAAAGCCGATTCGACAAACTTACCGAAAATAACGGTATTTATGGTTTGGGAATACATTGTTAATGATGAGCGATATAATGCTCCAGAAGTTCGAGGAATAAAAGCAACTCTTTAGATGTAATAATTTTACAAATTCCCAAAATACCTTTACATTTAACATTCAATGTTTTAGCTTACGTTTTAGGTTATGTTGGATATTTTTACGAACATAATTAATATTTTTACAAATTTATAATATTAAAGCATAAAAAACATATTTTATATAATACCTACATCGAAATGATCTTCACAACAAAAATAATTCCATTTTCCTGGTTCATCAATACGATGTGCACTTTTAAAACACTTTTTTCTCACATTTTCAGCTTGAGGCACATAAAAAAAACAATTTTCCTGGTGTTTTAATTGTCGTACTTTTACACAAAGGTACAAAACACGTTTTGTATGTGTTTCATTTGCTCATTTTTTAAATAAATTAATTTCCTGCTGAAGAATTGTGGTTTCGTTGTTGCAGTGTGACGTCACAACGTGTTCGGGAGAGCTCGGTCGTATCCGGACCGTCTTCGGCATTTCAAATATTGCAATACTTTATTATTTATTTTCTTGCATAATTTACGTTTAAAAATTATTTGAACATTGCAGTTAAAGATATATATATATAAATTATAAAATGTTATATTTTTCAAAAATCATGAGAACTCCCTATTCAATTGATTTTTTGCCAACAATCTGCACAAACTCGAGATCGTATGATTTATCAAGTCTTGTTAACTCACATTAAATATGACTAATATGAGGTTAGAAATCTGTGCTATTATGCGATAAGTTTTCACCAAATAAATAAGTAGTAAAGTCATTGATTAAATATAAAATATTCGTATCACTTCAGATTTTGTATCACACTGTGTGTAAATGGAAAGCAACTTTTTTATTCGAATTTAATACGTTTTGCACGTTTTTGTCTATTTTGTCTGTTTTATCCACAATTCTATATTTACGAAAAATAAAATTTTTCTAATGATTATTCATTACAACTTCGAGTTAACAAAGTTATAATAAACAAGTAGTGTTAAGGTACTTTTTCATACGCAGCACGCTGCAGCAGCAATTCGTTACTATTGGTTAAGAATTGTATGTAAGCTAGATGACGCACTTCCGGCGCAAAATACATTTTGCCGCAGTTCGTTGAAGTTGAACCGAACGAACAGCAAGCAGCAAGCGGCAAAATCGAGAAAGCGTACAATATGTCCGTCGTTTCATTATGAAAATATTATTTATTGCAATAAATATTAGGAAAATAAACGAAAAATAGCTTCGGATAAGGTACGGATACATGTTTGTAAATTAGATTATTTTATACTTTACCACAAATTAAAGAGTAAAGTGTAAAGTATAAAATGATCTAATTTACAAACATTCGTACCTTATCTGAAGCCATTCTTCGTTTATTTTCCTAATATTTATTGCAATAAATAATATTGCCTCGATTTTGCCGCTTGCTGCTTGCTGTTCGTTCGGTTCAACTTCAACGAACTGCGGCAAAATGTATTTTGCGCCGGAAGTGCGTCATCTAGCTTACATAAAATTCTTAACCAATAGTAACAAATTGCTGCTGCAGCGTGCTGCGCATGAAAAAGCACCTTTACGTGATGTTTCGAAATTGGCGTTGATATATTGGCGCGCATTTCCAAGATCACGTGATTTCCGGTTTCACAACATCATGCCGGACATTGGCCCATCTCTCCATATAGGATCTCTAGTCCAGCATCATCTTAAGAGCCCAAGGTATCGATCACGAAACTTTTTTCCTAGAATGAAAAGTGAAAATTTTTACCATTAAAGTTAATGGAGAAATTTTTCACTTTTCACTTTTCATCCTAGGAAAAAAGTTTTATGGGGGTCAATCACGTAACTTTTTCTCTAAGGCGGAAACGTGAAAAGTGAAAACTTATAAATGCATGTATGAACATATACACACATACATGCAAAAAATTTTCACTTTTCACGTTTCCGCCCTAGGGGAAAAGGTACGTGATTGACCCCATAATCGATACCCAGGAAAATCACAGTGATTTTACATGAGTAGAAACACTTATTATTCTTACACCGTGGTCTGAGGGTCTATTCTTGAAAAGAAACGTATACGAAAAACTAGGAAAATACTATAGTATACGTAACGTAGAGACTTGAACATATACACACATACATGCAAAAAATTTTCACTTTTCACGTTTCCGCCCTAGGGGAAAAGGTACGTGATTGACCCCATAATCGATACCCAGGAAAATCACAGTGATTTTACATGAGTAGAAACACTTATTATTCTTACACCGTGGTCTGAGGGTCTATTCTTGAAAAGAAACGTATACGAAAAACTAGGAAAATACTATAGTATACGTAACGTATGTACACTGTAATATTTCCCTAGACTTTCGTATAAGTTTCTTTTCAAGAATAGACTCCCAGAGGCCCTATTCTGTAACTCGTTAAGCAGTTAACGACATCGTTGCGCAGCTTTTTATACCATAAGATATCTACGCAACGATGTCGTTAACTGCCTTAAGTCCTATTCTGTACACGCTTACCGACAACTGTCGGTATCGTTAAGTAGCGATAACCAATGATATGGACTGTTCTAGGAGAAAAGTGCGATTCTTATTGGCCATCGCTACTTAACGACACCGACAGTTGTCGGTAAGCGTGTACAGAATAGACCCCCAGACCACAGGGTAAGAATAATAGGTATTTCTACTCATGTAAAATCACTGTGATTTTCCTGAGGACATTCCGCAGTTAACCAGAAGGTGGCGTATATGTATAACACCTAACCCCAAGTATTTTAAAAGATATGTGAATAGATAATAAGATTTTAATAAAAGAAACATAATAAAAGAAACTATAATAATAAAAGAAACTATAATAATTAAAGGAACTGTTGTAATAATTGCACAAACATCTTTTATTAAATTTTGTTGATAAACTTAAAAATGTCTTTGTACTGTTTGAACTTTAACTCATTTAGCAGCCCTTAATGCTATTACTTTCTTATGAGTGGAAGGTGTAAGTACTATCTTTTTGGAAATACGGTGCTCATTACGAACAGCATTTTGTTGTAAAGATTTGTATAAAGATACACAAAACTTGCATACTTCTTCTCCAGAAGTCTGTATAGGACATTTTTTATGTCGCCACGTATTAGTTATGTTGTCTTGTATAGCACATAGTGAATGAATATTTTTGAAATTGTTAATCACCGGGCCTCCTTGACATAAAGCCAAATTGTGTGCATGTTGTAATAGTAAATTTATGTCATTTAGATTTCCTAATATATGTTGGCCTAATAGCGCTTCTTTATTGAAAAACAGTACTTTATATTGTAAATTTTCGTAAATTATAACCTAATAAAGAAAAAAATATACTTTTTAAACACATAGCTTATTATATTAATATTGGTTACTATTCATTAACTCTTACTTGTTTTATTATAATCATATTTTTTTCCTTGGACATGTTTGCTTGAGTGAATAACATTTGTGGACGTAATTCAAAAGTGCGATGAAATCCCCATGTTATGTCGGGCAAGTTAACTTGAATTTCATTGTGTAATAATTTTTGAAAAATATTCTGTTTCTCGATTAATAATTCTAAAATATATCTTATAATAATAAACAGCCTTAATATAATTATTGCATAATAAAATAGTAAATTTTTACGTTGCTCTTCACAATACATAGGCGAGGTTGGTTGTAATTGTAAATTCAAAGCTACAGGTAAAGATGGTACATCACTGCTATTCTGATTTGATGTACCATCTTCTATCAAGCTTCCTTCACTATCTCGATCAATTGTTAAAGTTGTATCACTGTTATCCTGATTTGATCTGCTGTCTTCTATTAAGTTTCCTTCATCGACTTGATCTATTTGCTGCTGTTCACTGTCAATATTCAAAATCTCTCTTTTTTGCGAACACGTAAAGGAAGGATTAGCTCCATCTTTTAATCTTTTTCTTATTAATTTTCGCTGAAAAATGATGGAAAATCATAATTAACATATATAGAAGTAAATTCGATTTATATAATATAATAACAACATTACCTCAAATATTACTTTTCCATCCGAATTCTTAATCACTTTTCTTGTTATAATGTCATTTTCCTTAAAATGATCCTCACAAACGAGGAAAATTTTAGGTATTCTTATATCATGATATGCATGCTGAATTAATACAATCCATTCTTCGCGTTGTTTAATGTTACTTGGCACTCGAAATACTGATTTCTTACTGCACTTATATCTTTGAACGCAATTAGGAATAACACAATAGTTATATGGCATGATACAAACTAAAAATCAGAAAAGCAGTAATTTTCAGAATTTCTCGAGAATTTCTTATCAGACAGTAGATTATTAGGTTAGGTATTAGGGACCCTCAAGTAAGGGATCAGACAACATCGTCATTAGAGGGATACCGGAAGTACGTTAGTTAATACGCGGGAGTATTCAAATGTTATTAAGACCTGTATTAAACAAGCTAGAATAAAAGGATAAATCCTGTGCATCATACGTGAAATGGAACATAGTTAAGAGCTTTGTGAACTGTTCCCTGTCTTTACGTTAATATAAATATGATAATTCTATCATTATATACATATATTATGATAGTTACATAATATTATATCTATTTACATTACATAAGGCAGAATACTTTTTAGGTGTCCAACTGACACGACCAGAGGCACGATAGATTATCCATTTTTCTCTTCTTGTAGGAGATTTCGGGAAATGAGGCATTATATGGCCATTTCTACTTAAATTTTTGCAATTTGGATTTCACAGTATTGCACTTCGCAATGATTTAAAAAATATATATATTTTTTAAATCATTGCAAAATGCAATACTGTGAAATCCAAATTGCAAAAATTTACATATATCTAATACAGTTTATATATAAACTGTATTTTCGAACCGTACATACGTATAATATCTACATCTTAAAACAATTAACAATACTGAGCAACTAAATCAGCAATTACTAAGTATGTTTTCCTGATGACACATTCGACACAAACGTCGTTCTATCCTTCTTAACATTCAACGAATGATAAAGATAGAACAATGTTTGTGTCGAGTGTGTCCTCTAAAAGGAAAGCATACTAACCATGGTAGAAATACAAGGGTATTCTCTTGCGCATCCCAAAAAAATCCAGCCAATGAAAATTGCAGCTTGACAGCGTCATCACTAAGAGGCAAATTTGAATTGTCTAACGACATTAGCACAATAACATTAATGAATTATGCGCAATTTAATATTAAAATTATGGAAAATCTTTGTAAAGTTGATAGTATTTGAGAATAAAATTATTAAAGATCAATATTCGGCTATCTTTAAAAATTAATATCTCGTTAACCATTGCGAAATGACACAGGACTTTTTGACTCAGTTTAGTCCACTCTATCTACACGAAAGCGATTGAAAGAAACTCTCAGGATA
>NW_017277972.1:289502-293512 GCF_001594065.2 Cyphomyrmex costatus | reverse complement strand
TAATAAGAGTCTGGCCACCTTCTCCCCGGTTTGTGATTGGTCCGACATTTATCATCCATTCCCGCAAATTTCTTTAAATTTATAAATTGTAAAAATTAATAAATTCGTAAAAATTAAAGTAGAATCAATTACAATTTTTATTTTTATTATTATTTAACTTATATTAACATTATTAAATATTTTCTATAAAAACTTTTATGTAAAAAAAACGTTGCAATATGTCTTTCATAAAATAAAAACAACAATTAAGTAAGTATTATAAATATATTGAAAATATAAAAATTAATATATTAAGAATATATAAAATTTATAAAAATATTACAAGATTAAGAAACTTTAATAAAAATTAAATTTAAATACAAATAATACAATTAATGCTTTAAAATTCTTAACAAAAAATACTTAGGTAGCACCAATAGGGAATAAATAAAGTATATTTATGTAGAAAAAAATATTTCATGTATATTTCATGTTATTTATAATAAAAATAATTATTTCTTTGGTGTTATTTAACACATAACAAAAATATTCCTTTAACGCATAATAAAAATAATTATTCCTTTGGTGTTATTTAACACATAACAAAAATATTCCTTTAACGCATAATAAAAATAATTATTCCTTTGGTGTTATTTAACACATAACAAAAATATTCCTTTAACGCATAATAAAAATAATTATTCCTTTGATATTATTTAACACATAACAAAAATATTCCTTTAACGCATAATAAAAATAATTATTTGCTTAAATGCATAATGAAAATACATAATAATTTTACTTAAATGTATGATGCATGGCCATGGATTTGCTGTCACAATATGTACGATTAGATACTGCTACATGTTTACGTTTTTTAAATTTTAATCTTAGCGTGGCAAATTTTTTATACAATTTTGTACGCAAATGGTGACAATTTGGAATGTGATTTGCTGGAATAGCATTAAATTTTTCTAACAAAGTTTTGTAAATTCACATTAGACATCATGTGAAAATAAAGATTGTAATGCCTATAAATGCTTTCTAATTTTAAAAGAACTTTAAATGTTGATATGTTAACAAAAAATAATGTATTTGCATTATAACATTTAAGCCGAACTAGTTTACAAAATGTAAAATTCAATGGTTCTTTTGAACCAACAGATCGTATGCAATTAGAACATGTAATACATGTATTTTTAACACTTTTTACACAATAACCTGCGATATTATATAAAGAATTCATTTCCTTATTATTATATATTATTTCCTTTTTTGGATCAAAAGAAGGAATGTTATTTAAAATCGTAGATGAAAATAGATGAAAATAGATGTAGAATCAGATACTATATTAATATTATCTTTTGTACGATTTTTTGTTGAAGTTAAATATTCTAAAAAGCCAGTAAGATATTCATTGTCATCGTATTCATAATTTCCTGTTCTTATTTCTTTCATATACATTGCTATAGCAATAAGTTTTAAATCATTTTTTAGTTGTAAACAATCTGGAATTACATTTTTGCGACGCAAAAGTGAATGTAAGTTCTCTATGCAATCTTGCGTGAACCGAGCAGTAAGTACAAATTGAAAATTACGATCTTCTAAGAGATATTGTACAAGATCAATAATCGATGTCGTAGAAAGTATTATTCCTCTTTGTATAGGTTTAAATATATGTTTCTTACCAATTTTTATTGTTTCAAAAAGAGTAATTATTTCACATAAGAAAGTAATACTTGAATCATATTTTTCTTTGTTTTTTAAACCTAAAGCTACACTACAGTTTCTTGAGGTCATTAATGAAAACCATTTTGATATACTTTTAACAAACCATGCAGTTGTCAAAAATTCCGGGTTACAATTTTCGTCTGATAAAAATTCTAATGATGAACTAACATCTGTTGAAAACACATTCTTTGCTTTATTTACCCTCATTTTACTGAAAGTATTAGGACTTTTAATATCATTAATATTTAATCTGGGTGTTAAAAGGAAATCTAAATCTTCTTGAGATTTAATTAAATCAATAAAATGAGCAATTTCAACTTGGTTAGATGGTAAATTATACTTTATTACAAAATCTTGGGGTAAGATAAAAAATTTATTATTTATTAACGATTCTTTTAGGTTCTTTAACAAATGTGGTACATCCGCAATAAAATATAAGCGCCTGTTAGGATCAGACGGATGTGGTATGTAATTTTTAAGTTCCGAGGACCGCCCCACATTTATTCCACAACATTTCCACATTTTCATGTTTCCAGGACCCATGTCGGAGGTTACAAAGTTAACGTGGAGACCAATTTTTTCCACTTTTTGTATTATCTGAAAAATTAAATCTTTTAAAACTTCTCCATCAAACAAATTACCCGTAAAGAAGTAACCTACAACATGTTTCCATCTACTAGCTGTACCTGTAATCATAAATGTTAAAACATGCGTAGCAATACCTTTGTCATTAGGAAATATTATGTTTCCAAGCATTGTGTTTGTTGATGGATCAAAAACAGTTTTCGAAGTTATACTCATCTCGTCTAAAACTAATCCGCACTCTTTATCAATATCCTCGAATGAAGAAGCTTTAAATTTTAAAAACTCAAACATCTCATTTGAAATGCCACTTTCAAATTTAAAATTTTCTAATTTTCGACGTAAAGTGCGAAGGCTTGGAAATGGCATTCCTTGCTGAAGAAGTTCTTCGTAGCCAGTAGTGCCACAAGTGAATTTTAGTTTTAGAGCTCGTTGAATTGTATCATTTGACCAACATTTTGCATTGCTTTTCTTTGCAAGTAGAACCTGGATTTGATTTTCGGTAAATATTTTCTTTAAAGCTACTTTGTACTTATCGTTATTAATTTTGTCTTGCAATAATCTATTTTTATATTTCATAATTTCAAATTTTTTGCGTAAGCGAATTAAACTGAGTCTTGTTGCTTTATGTTTTTTGTAAGTATGTGATTCATTGCCTGTCAATGTATTAGATACCATATTTTCATCTATAGTCATCTATAAATATAAATCAATTAAAAATTAACACATAACATAATATAATAATCGTAAATAATTTAAATATAATTAATTTCGAATAAATAAATAAATTTAGATCGCTAAATAATTAAATAATTTGAAAGAACAACTGAAAACGGACGATGTTAGATCTTAATACTTAAATGTTATTAAATTTCTAAATATATATATCAACTGTCTTCGGCCATACTTTCAAATTATTTGATTTACAATTAAATTTTTTATTAATTCTTTTATCACATACTTCTACATCCTGAATTTGATCTTGTACATCATCTTGTACGTTTTCATATGTAAAGTCAACAGATTCATTTATTATCTAAAATTATTATATAACATAATGTAATATTTGTAAATAAACAATAAAATGTAATTAATTTTTTACCAATTTTACTGTTTCGTTTACTTACTTCTACATTCTGAACATCATCATTGTTTTGAACATTTTGCATATCAACTTTATTAGATGTAGAGTCGAGATAATCATTTATTACCTAAAAATCAATGCACAACGTAATGTAGTACTTGTAAATAAATAATGAAATATAATCAATTTATTAATTTTACTGTTTTGTTTACTTACTTCTACATTCTGGACATCATCATTGTTTTGAACATTTTGCATATCAACTTTATTAGATGTAGAGTCGAGATAATCATTTATTACCTAAAAATCAATGCACAACGTAATGTAGTACTTGTAAATAAATAATGAAATATAATCAATTTATTAATTTTACTGTTTTGTTTACTTACTTCTACATTCTGGACATCATCATTGTTTTGAACATTTTGCATATCAACTTTATTAGATGTAGAGTCGAGATAATCATTTATTACCTAAAAATCAATGCACAACGTAATGTAGTACTTGTAAATAAATAATGAAATATAATCAATTTATTAATTTTACTGTTTTGTTTACTTACTTCTACATTCTGGACATCATCATTGTTTTGAACATTTTGCATATCAACTTTATTAGATGTAGAGTCGAGATA
>NW_017277972.1:288605-289317 GCF_001594065.2 Cyphomyrmex costatus | reverse complement strand
TCTCTCTCTCTCTCTCTCTCTCTCTCTCTCTCTCTCTCTCTCTCTCTATACTTACTATTACTTCTTCATCTTGAACATCTTTTTCAGATGTAAAGTAAGAAATTTCATTTGTTAGATCTTCTATTACTTTCTCTTTTATGTAATAACCAAAAATAGTTGGTATTGCATTTGGTTTTAATTTTTTTTTGTCAGTTCTGCATTCCCACATTTCAGGAGCAAAATGCACCTGTGTAATAAATAAAAATTAATAAAATAGTATTGTGATCACTATTTTTAACATATTATTTTTTATATAAATATGACAGTTTAAACTTGAAGAATTAATAAAGTAAAATAATATAATCTTACCTCGCATACATAACAATTATTTGTAGGCACCCAATGTTTGCGATTTATTTCATGTATCCATTTAGCTCGACGTTCTGGATCTTTTGGAAGAACTTTCATACTATATCCCTTTTCAGAGGAATTATTGCAGAAGGGAACTGAGCACCAAACCATTTTCATTTTTTTTTTAGAACAAAGAATAATTGCGTCTTTAAAATGATACGATTCATGAGGCGAGACGAAACAGAAACTATGAAGTTTGTAGAGCTACAATCAGCTACAACTTACAGCGCCACTAGAATGAGATAGCATGATTTTTTCTCTCTCGCACAATTTCGACGAATAATGGCGGACTTCACGTGTCCAGACTCTTATTACAGGGTCA
>NW_017277972.1:252915-287859 GCF_001594065.2 Cyphomyrmex costatus | reverse complement strand
CACGTTAGGCGACGGACTCGTGATCTGCGGATCCGGGTTCGAATCCGCCTGCTCCCCATATATTTTCAATTCAATTTGGTAGAGTGAACTCGTCCGCTTGAGATTACTTGGTAGAGTGACTTCGTTTGCTTGATTAAGAGCATGTAAGATTACTCGTCTGAACATAGAATCTACTCGTTTGAATTTTCGTTCTGGCCGTATAATTTCCCAGTTCTTGGGATTTAGTGCCATTAATCGAATACGAATACGAACGAATACGAGTATTTTAAAAGATATGTGAATAGATCACCTACTAATAAGATCTTAATAAAAGAAACATGTAATAATTAAAGAAATTGTTGTAATAATTGCACAAACATCTTTTATTAAATTTTGTTGATAAACTTAAAAATAACACATTCGTAACATGAGTTAAAAAATTGAATCTTGTACATTTTCTACATTTTTATGTATTATATAAACGAGCTTGTTTCTTTTTTTGACAACTCGTTTTCATTAAATCATTATTTATTTGTTTGGCGTACTGGCGCATTCGCATTGTGATAATACATTGTGATATACATTACCTCAAATATTACTTTTCCATCCGAATTCTTAATCACTTTTGTTGTTATAATGTCATTTTCCTTAAAATGATCCTCACAAACGAGGAAAATTTTAGGTATTCTTATATCAGGATATACATGCTGAATTAATGCAATCCATTCTTAGCGTTGTTTGATGTTACTTGACACTCGAAATACTGATTTCTTAGGGTGCAGTCCCATGGAGCGTATCGCGCGTATCGCGGATTAGCGGATCGCCAATCACAGAATCGTTCTGTTAGATTTGCTTACAAAATTTGTAAACAGATCTAACAGAACGATTCTGTGATTGGCGATCCGCTAATCCGCGATATGCGCGATACGCTCCATGGGACTGCACCCTTACTGCACTTATATTGACTCATGTATAAGAAAATGGGCCAATGAAATTCCTTATGCACATGCTTTATGCGTTATGCAAAAGTGTGTGTTGGGGCTCTAAAGCGGGGAGCACAGACCTTATAATTTGCATAACATACAATCTATAATGGGTCTTCTACGATAAGCCATTACTTAAGGTTTAAGTGTTAAATCATAAGAAATTTACCAATCACAATTGAATGTGAGAAGAATAATCGACTGTGAGTGGTCAATTTCTTATGACTTAATACTTAAAACTTAGGTAATGGCTTATTGTAGAAGGCCTATAAAGCTTAAGAAAATCAAATAAGATGAAAATATTCAAGGACTCTTAATATAATAATATTCAACATAAATTAAAAGGGCGAAGTAAGAGTCAGAAGTAAATTACATTCAAAACAATATTAAAATGTCGACACATTTAATTCTAAATTTGAAACAATAGAAATAATTACAAAAAATTGCTTAAAATTAAAGAAAAACTTAAGAAAATCAACCAATCATATAGTCTTGTATTTCATAAAAAGGAAGGAAACAAAGAATCTTGATTGGTTCATTTTTTTATTTCTTTTACATTATAGGTCTGTTCTTTATTGCTGAACTTTTGCACTAGATCAACTTTTTTCCTTTTCTCTCTAGCCTATTCTGTAACTTTTTTAACAGTTCGATATCGTTATACACTGTCATTGCGCAGCTTTTTCACCATGTGAAATACTTGCGCAACGATCATATTCCTATCTAATAAAATTTTCGTTAAAAAGTTATTAGAATAGGCCTACTGGAGAAGGGAAAAGGAAAAAAGATGAACTGGTGTAAAAGTTCAGCAATAAAGAACAGACCTTATATGTTATGTATTATTAAGCAAGACTTTGTGCTCCCGTCATGTATAATTCTTATGCCTGGTTTATGCTTCAGGTTTTATGCCTGTTTCCACCAATGCAGATTAACTTTAATCTCGGTTTAACTTACTGTTCATCTTTTTCTAATTTTTAGAATTAGAAAAAGATGAAGAGCAAATTGAACCGAGATTAAAGTTAATCTACATTGGTGGAAATGGGCATTAGGGCGAACTGTTACCAACGCCGATTAAACGCCGATTAACTTAATCGACGATTAGTCCATTGGAATTCACCAATCGCGTCTGTCGTTAAAACTAAATGATAAATGCGATTGGTCAATCAGCGTTGGTAACAGTCGCCCTTAATCCCAAGATCCTAAAATTCAACCAATAAAGCTACCAGTTCTAACCGAAATTTAAACTCTATTGGCTGAATTTTAGGATTAAGACCTTAAGACCGAAGCATAAACCAGGCATTATTAACTGCAATGTTATTGCTTCTAAATTTTGATTTATCATCTTCTCCTATACAATTATTATATTTTTTGATATTTTAACAATAGATTTCCATAAATGAAATTAACAATTAAGTTTCATCAATGATTATAAAGTTATGATATATTTTTGTTCGATAACAATATAATTTTATATGATGATCGATCATCATGATGAAAAAAAAAACTCTACAAGCAAAGATAGCGTATAACAAATGCAAGTCAATGAACAAAAGAAAGAATAATGAATGAATAATGTATAATATGTAATATACAGTACAAAATGTAAAATAATTACACATCACTGAAGAGGACCGTAGGAAAAAGATCGAAACGTTTAATATTGTTGACATTAATAAGATGAAGGTTTATACAGCAGGTTTATAATTACAGTTGATATATGTTATCAATTCTTGCTTATGGCTCGAATATCTAGTCCTTCTCGTCTTATTATTTTGTTTATTCAAATTGAGCCAAGGTATATTTATTATTATTAAATTGTTGTAATTTTATTATATTAATGTTCATCTCACTAGAAGCAAATTTTAGATTCATTGAAATAAACACAAAAGCATCAGGAAAAAAATATTCATAAAAGACTAAACTAAACTTTCGAAACGTAAATAATACAATATCAAGAAAATATAATCAAGTTAATTTACTGAAAAGTTACGCGATTGAAAATCTGTAATTTAAAAAAAAAATTAATTTTTCATAAGTATATTACTTATCAGTACTCAAACAGAACAAAAGCTTGCAGCAATATTGCCGCAACATTTGCAATATTACTACAATAATATTGCTGAGACAATCTCTGTGCTGTATTATACAATTAAATACCGATTGATTGTATAAGCACCAGTTTGAACTGCTGCTTCTGAATGTTCAGATTGACTCAGGGTAGCCGGAAATTCCCGCGAATCGTGAGAAATGACATCCGGCCCTCGTATTTCCTCCTCGGTCTTCATTCCGCGCACGTCGTCGGCGGCGCGCGGCACGGCGATGGAAGGTGGATAAGAATCATAAGGGATCGAAAAATTTCGCGGAAAACGATTACGGTTCGTACAGATCGAAGATTCCGACGGATAAAAATGTTCCTCATCGTAAGTCGTACCGATAGAACCGCCCCGTCTACTGGCGCGGCCCCCACTCCGCGACGTCGGCGACGTCGGCGCGAGCGAATAGCGTGGAGCAAATAGCGGCCGGCGCGCCCCGCCGCCGGCGAGCGAGACCGCCAATCGGCGGCCGCGTAGTATCGTCGCGTCTGGGGGATATGTCGCTCACGGAATCAAGATGGCATCTGAGGACGGTGCGGGTATTGTGTCAAACGTCGGATGTGATGTAAATAATACGAGTCAGCGGGCAATCGTGTCAGTCGGGAGCGAAACGGCGGGCGTTACGTCATCCGGGACGGTGGCGAGTGTCGTCGTCGAGGAGACGGACGTGGAGGCGCGCGAACCCGCGCGTAATTCGCCGAGGACGCCCACGGATCTCCCTGCAGCGTCACCGTCTCACACGAACACGGAAGGGCACGCGTTACAGAGTAGTGCGGGCCTCGCGGGCTCGTCTGGTGATGTGGCTCAACTGGCTGCGAGCAGCGAGCGAAGCGAGCCCGACAACGAAACGCACCAACCGTCCGCTCCACGACGCAGCATGTCTCGTCATGATAGCGACCTGGACAACACCGCTCGTCTTCCGGGAGAGCCAGACGGTAATCTCTCCTTTCGTTTCTCTCCTATTCATTGTCGCGTGAAGCTTGAGAAAGATATTTTCAAACGGCTGGTAGCTCTCGGATATATCAGTGTCATTTGTAATACCGGGATGTGTACAATATTTATTCCAC
This sequence comes from Cyphomyrmex costatus, assembly GCF_001594065.2. Classification (NCBI taxonomy): domain Eukaryota; kingdom Metazoa; phylum Arthropoda; class Insecta; order Hymenoptera; family Formicidae; genus Cyphomyrmex; species Cyphomyrmex costatus. The sequence continues at coordinate 283,740 of NW_017277972.1, read as the reverse complement.
TGGTCTGACAGCTACCTGCAAAGCTTTGCATTTCTATATTCTAATCCATAGATTATATTCAATACAGATCAAATGTAGTTGAGTAGTAACAATGAAAACAAATTTGGATTTGATACATATAGCAATTGCTAAAATAATCATTACTAAAGGATATGTTGAGTCTGTTTGTTAACAATATATTTCCTTTTTATATTTTAATAATCTATATTTATTTTAAATTTATTTTTAATATAGGTATAAAGGCCTAGAAATAAAAATTGATCGGCATGTATTATGCTACGAGACAATTGTATTTCATTTTTTTTCTGTTAACAGAATTAACATGAGAACAAATGGAAATGGTTAGAATAATTTTCATAATAATAATAATAATAGCATTTGGCTGAAATACCGTAACATTTGTATGTTATATTTTTACTTACCAAATTTTAAATAACATAAAATGAAAAAATGCTAATTTTTGTTATTAATGCAATAACGAGAATAACATATAACAATAGTATGTTTTTTGAAAAGAAAATTTTTTCATAAAAGAATAATATGGAGCATAAGTTTTAAATGTAAGATTATATGTTATATATTTTATAAAATTGAAAATTAAGATCTTAAAACAGATCGTCGTTAATTTTGTACTTCTTTACTTGAAATCTTATATTCTTCGTGTAAATCTAAGGACCATACTATTTAATATTTATAACATTTTATTAAATAAAATTATATGTATGCTGCAGGAAGTCCAGATCATTGCAACAATGATGTAGTAAAAACTGCTAAGGATCCGATTGAACATATTACACATGTATGTATTGTGCAATTTTTGTAAGATACTTTTTATATTACATATTATGTGTGCATTCTACACCGACATGTATCATTGACAATACAATTTTTATGTTTAATCATATTACAGAAATTATGCAAAATCGAGGCAATCATTATTGTTAATTAACTTTTTTCTGTTTAGACCGATTCTACATGTGACAACGACACAATGTTATCTGGAGACATGCACATATTATCCACAAAACCGAAATTGGAAGGCTGTGTTAATTTCTCCAATAACACACCACAGTTGGGAGAGAGTCCGCAAAGTAATGGTGAAGTGATCAGTAGTCCGAGGAGTCCTGACTATCCTCCAAGAGTTTCTATCAGTCCTGATCCTCAAGATACGACATTTCCCATTAGCATAATGTCGGCAAATTCTACAGTTATTATGGACACAGCAAAATATAACGAAGAGAATATTGACAAGAATACGGTCACGTGTATGGATAAAATAGTTGATAATCTATTTTGTTCATCGCCGACGAAAATAGGAAATTCTCAAGTTATAAAAACGGAATTGAACGAGCAGCAAGATGCTGCGGGAGAAGACGTTATAAACAAAGAACTGACAACGGAGCCTATTGAGATTAAGAAAGAATTTGTAGACTTGCAGGAGACATTTCAAATGGTTAAATCCGAATGGACAAAAGATAATTTTTCGGAGATAGAGTCGAATGGAAAGAAACTGGCGATAGAATTCCATGATAAATCCACGGATTCTATTGCTAATCCATCTTCCAGTTTGCACTCGTCTTCGAAAGAGAAACGTTCCAAAGAAGACAGACGATATTGTTCACGATGTCACAAACGCAAAGGAATTAAACGAGCAAGCATTGGCGTACAATGCAAACGGGACCGTCACGTTTTGTCTTCGTTAAGTAGCAAGATTCTCCCTTTCTCGAAATCGGTCAATGAAAACTTAAGGTTAAACCTACAAACAAAAAACTATAAGATGCTAAACAATCCGGTGACGAAAAAGGAATTGCTGGAAGGCCTAAAGTACAAAAAGTTCATCCATATAGAAACGTATCCTAATGGTGGTGCAACAGTTGTCCATATGTTTCAGGATGAAATTAGTACTTTAACAAATGAGCAAATGCAAGAATTGGCACAGGAGTATTTCAAAGTACGTAAATATTTAGTGTTGTAAATTTGTAATAAAATCGAAGAGCACGCATCATGTATGCGACTTCAACCAAAACTTTTTTCAGTTCCATGCTCCAGTGAATTTTTAGTAACATGAAGTCTGTTTATATTTCCTAGGTGGTTTTCGGTGAAGACGAAAATGGAAATGCTCATCATGTTATGGGTATAGTACATAATGCAGCTGCATACCTACCTGATCTTCTGGACTATATGGCGAATAATTATTCCACGTTGACTGTAAAAAACGGGGTATTAGGTAGAAACAGTGATATAGAAACAACCACAATGGCTCAATACAAAGATCAAGTTTGTAAAGCTTATAGTAACGGTACTATTAGATATGGGCCATTGCATCAAATAAGTCTGGTGGGTACTGTTCACGAAGAAGTTGGTGGATATTTTCCAGATCTACTACAAAAATTAGAAGAAAACCCTTTCCTAAAAATGGTAAGTACATTGTAGATCTATGTATATGTATATTTGTTACATACATATTTGCTAATGGAATCACGTTGTATCCTAGACAATGCCTTGGGGACCTCTGTCCGTCGTGAAGATGGATACGCCGCAAGAGTCAAACGACGGCCCTATCTTGTGGATCCGACCAGGCGAACAGCTAGTACCAACGGCCGACATAAATAAAAGCCCGTATAAACGACGTAGGACGGGCATTAACGAGTTGAGAAATTTACAGTATCTACCACGGCTCAGCGAGGCTCGAGAGTACATGTTCGAAGATCGTACGAAGGCACACGCCGATCACGTTGGTCATGGATTGGACAGGATGACCACAGCGGCAGTTGGCGTGCTGAAAGCCGTCCACGGTGGTCAAGCGTCCCAATACAACAGGATCACGAAGGATGTCGTGGCTTTTTACGCGGGCGACTTTACCGAGCTTGTCGAAAAATTACAATTGGACTTGCACGAGCCGCCGATATCGCAGTGCGTGCAGTGGGTGGAGGATGCGAAACTGAATCAGTTGCGTCGACAAGGTGTTCGTTATGCTAAGATAAATCTGTACGATAATGACATATATTTTCTACCACGCAACATCATCCATCAGTTCAGGACAGTTTCAGCTGTTTCGAGTATCGCTTGGCACATCAGACTGAAACAGTACTACCCAGAATCGCAGCACAGTACGAGTATCAGACACAGCCGTGTAGTAAATGAATCTGCTCATCGCATCAAGGAGAAAAAGCCTCTAGAAGCTGTTGGCGACGAGCAGAAGGAGAATACAAATCGGCAGCGTTTAGATCAGAAACTGTCGATTGATTCTCTCGAGAAGGCGAAGGAGAGAGCAGCCGAATATCAGGGTAATCTGAAGAAATCCGATCAGCACGGAAAGCATCGCAAGAATCGACATCACTCCAGCCATTCGTCGCTCAAACGAAAGGATAAGGAAGAGTGTAGTGACAACCAGTCGTCGGATCTATTTGGCAGCACTAAATCATCCAAGAGTGAAACCAGCGAGCAGAAGCAGAGCGGCGATAAGAGGGACGAAAAGAGATCTGAGAAGAAACACAAGGATCGCCGTCGCAGCAGTGAAAAGTCGAGTAGTCATCATACGCATAGTAACAGTAGTAGCAGTTCTGATAATTGTCACTCTTGCAAGAAGAAAAAATATGACAGTAACGGCCACAAGTTGGATCATCGTTGCAGTCATCATGAGAGATCTAACAGTAAGAGTATATCGAGTAAAGAAAGCGTAGCCGGGATAGTAGAAACGAGAATAGCTTCCAAGTTTGACAATTCATCTTCCTTGAAGGAGGCCAAGAGACGATTGAGCTCGGAATTGTCTCCGTCGGTAGACACCCCTGGGTCCGAAGATTCTTCTCCAATTATTCTCGACGAAGAATTATTGATACAGCGGCAGACTGTTGCCAAAACATACGCCACTGAGGTTGTGGATAGGGCATTAGAGATAGCTATCTACAAATCGAAGACTGATGTCCAGGAAGTGTGCCAGTCGCTGCGTACTGAAGTTTCGGAAGCTTCGAAGGAAGTGCTGGAGAAGATTCGCAAGGAAAGTTTTGAAATAGCCGAGCAATGCTTCAAAGATGACGCTGTAAAACTGCAGAGATACTGCCATGTACTCGAAATAGAAACCATGTTAGCATTCACGTCGAAAATGGAATGCGCGACGGAAAACGCCGTTAAAGCACTGATCGAAATGGCGGAAGACGAGGCGAAGGAAAGAGCGAAAAATGAGAAAACCAGCGATTTTGCAACCAACGGTAATCCATGCAGCGAAAATTCAGCAGCGACATCGACGACGATCGGTATCTCCTCGTATTCCTCGTCCGTGATGTCCTCCACATCTCCGTCGACGGAGAACGAAAGACACAGCAACAGCAGGAACGGTAGTAGCGACGAGAATTCACCGAAATCGTCCGAATCTCACGGTACGGCCCACTCGAAATCAAAATGCAGAAGCAGGGACGAGAAGGATTGTAGAGAACAAAGGCACAAGAAAAGAAGGGATCACGAGAGACGGGAGAGAAAGCACGATCGACATCATCATCGGAGTCCCACTCAGTTAAAATCCGAGTCTAAAGCGTCCAATGACAACAAGGATGACGCTTTGAGTATTTCTGGGCTGTCGCACGGTTACCCTACCGTTGAAAAGTCAGAGCGGACGAGCTCGAAAAATGTGGAGAAGAAATCCGAGGAGAGGAGAAAGAAATGTCACTGCGATCACCACTGCACTCACAGACACGGGGAGAAGAGGTCGTCCGGCACCAGCAAGAATAGCCACGCGACGTCGAGTCGCTCCCACTCGTCGAGCTCGAAGCACAAGAGAAAGTCCAGCTCGTCCGGTGAGCACAAGGAGGCGAAGAGACCATGTTTGGAAAAGGACTCGAGCGTGCGAACTTCAGAATCGAGTGTGCAGCTGAGCAACGTGGTAAGCATGACGGTGACAACGGCGGCGACGACGGCGACGGCGATAGCAACGGCAACGACGACGATGACGACGACGACGGCGACAACAACAACGACGACGACAGCGACGATGACGACGACGACGACGATGACAACGATGACAACGATGACGACGACGACGATGGCAACGGCAACAACGACAAATTCGACACATTTGTCACCGACGAACACTATTGTGTCAACCACGTGAAAAGGTGATTTCTTGGCGACTGTAGTACAATCCGTTCGTTAAGAGCGCAAATCCGCACGCGGCGGAACGAAACCGGTGTTTTATTTGAGCGCGAATTCTAATCGTATATCGTCATATTCCGTGCGTCCAAACACACGCGAGAGGGGTATGGACAGCGGGATAAATTTATATAAATCACGGGAGACATACTTTTTTTGAAAAAAAGTAGAGATCGCCGTGTTTCAATCCAAAGACAAGAGATAGAATCTTCACTTGATTGACAAGAGTTTACTATCTTCTTCCTGCGATTACATACACATACATAATATTATTCATTTGAACATAGCACACACGTATTCGCCTTAGTCTCGAACAGAGAACAGTTAACAATACGAGAAAACGGTATTGTTCTCCAGAAAGTACACTCGCATCTATTATACATACACACGAACCCATAAACACCCTTCCAATACAGGACCGCAAAAATTATTTTGCTACGAAAGAAATCCGGACGTCTCATTATTACTGAGAGAATTGAAACAAATATTTATAGTATAGACGACCAAATGAGCGGCGTAGGAAAAGGAAATTTGTGTGTACAAATTTATGATCGTGGAAATTGATCCCATTTAATATGACGGAGCCTGTGTATTTGTACATAGATTAAAAATATTGTTTCCTTTTCCGAATTATACGATATCTCACCACGCGGAGAGCTCACTTAAGTTATTTATATGCGTTAATTATTTATGACGATTTTTATTGGCTATTCTGCGCTAACATAAAACCAAGTCCGTACTACGAAAATTTGATCGCGATTTCCCAGTCGAGATGCGGCCGTACTCTTCACAATTCTAATAGCACGACTATTTTGCTGTAATCGAATGCTTGTATCTTGTATAATATGTCGAATATCTGCATATTGTACAAGATATAAATGTCCATTTATATTTCATATAGATATGTAGAATATCTTAAAAGATGAGAAGTATCTTGTACATATAATATATATACATATAACTTGACAGTTAAGGTACTGAGCATAGAATAAGGAAGACATTTTGCACGCGACGTTTACGTTTGGTATACACATCACAAAATTGTCGCGATAAGTTATTGACCTGATAATATCACTTATTATCTGTTGAGAGTTTATCTTACCCAGTAATAGTTAAGTAATCTAACTAATTAAGAATATCTAACGCGCTAGTTGGTGGATAGGTATCGCCAATAGGTATCCTCACATCTTCGCAAAGAGCATCAAAATGTTTTAGTTAATTGGAAAAGTCTCTTTTTCTTTTTTTTTTTCTCGCCAAGTCATTAAAATCAGACTAACGTACAAACTTCGTCGTCTTCACAGAATGAAAATGATTTGACAGTGAAACATTGCGACAGATGTCACAAATGTTGATGATATTTTTTCTTTATTTAAGCACATCAACGAGAACCTTCTAAAAACGAGATCTAACTGAATCATATTCTAAAAATTGTCGATTTTGAAGAAACGCTAATAAAATAATTGACTATTTCTGCGAATTTTTTTCATTTAAATAGCACAGAAAAAATCAAGTTTTATATCAAGATAACGATTATGTAACTTTTTGTTTAAAATAGAAACGTGAAAAGTGAAAATTGATATATATATGTATATATATATATATATATGTGGGAATGATAGTTGAAAAGACCGAGTTACACTTAAAGTAACAATAACCTTTAATTAAATAAGGTAATAAAAGTACAGAGAGTAAAATTGCCGTTTGTTTTGACTCGCTCGCCTCTTTGTTCTCAGTTTCCTTCTTTTAGCGCCTATTCGCTGGATATTCCATACGCTCCCCTCTCTGATGCGGTACAATATACCTAAATATTCTAGGAACGTGGGAATTACGAATTTGAACATCGTTACAAGTCCTACAATTACTCGGCCAACTTGCGGGGCATTCGCCCTCAAATGCTTACATTTTAGACTTTGGGTTTTTTTTTTAATTCTAATCTGCATGCTAACTTAAACATCAATGCTACTAAGGACACATAGAGAAACTATTGGTTTTGTTATACTTTACTGTCATTCTCTTCTTCGTTCGCTGTCGTTTCACTTTGCTCATCTGACAACCAACACATTTCATATAGTCAGAGGTCTCGTGAGGACCTTCATGATCACCTACTCTTAACACAACATATCGATCATTTCGCATTTTTTTTTATTACACGATAAGGACCTAAAAATTTGCCACGGAATTTTATACCCAGACCTAGCTGAGTACGCTTGATTGCAACAAGGTCTCCTTCTTTGTACTCTCGCGCCTTTTTCCTTTTATTATTAAAATTGTTTAAGTTCTCCTGTTGAATCTTGACAATTTTTTCTTTAGCTTTGTGTCGAATATCGTCGCGCTTCTTCTCAAACATTCGTATCCACTCGTTTTCGACGATTTCGCGTATCTGTGGATCCTCTTTCGAACGCATACCCAGATAGCCAAACCTGCCAAAAGCACGCATTGCAAATTTATGCTACATATTATAATGGCAAAAATCGAGCAGCAGTCGAACACGGTTTATCGTTTCAGTATAGCGATAACAGAAATACAGCAAAAATAGAGCAGAGCGTCATAATACACTAGCAAAAAAATTCTGTAAAAATTCATCAAACGTTACCGAAGTAAAGCAAGCATGAAATCGAGCAATACATGCTGGCAAAATAAATTAACAAAAAATAGATGAAAACTTGATATAAAACATGACTACATGTTAAATCAGCAAAATGTTAAAAATCTGGCACACTTATTGTCATATTATGTCAGCAAAAAGGCGGCAAAAATACCGCACGACCTGACATAATCAAGTACTGACATCAAAAACGCAGCAAAAATCGAGCACAGCCTGCCGTCACGTCGTGACGTTTTTGCTGTCAGTACTTGATTATGTCAGGTTGTGCTGTGTTTTTACCGCGTTTTCGCTGTCACGATGTGACAGCAAATAATGATTGATTTTTGTTGTATTTCTATCGTTGAGTTAAGTTGGCAGAATAAGCTGTTAGAAACTACACTTAACGAGGAATCAGCAGTTTGATATCTGCTGTAACGTCATGATCAAGTTTGCTGGCATACTGCTAGCATTTTGCTATCTGGGTATATGTACCGAACATTAATTGGAACGACGTTTGATCAGTGCTCCGACTCGGCGTAACATTTAAATAACATTGTGTGCGAGTGTTAAAGATTTAAACCACTCCTCCGGTTTAGGAACGGCAAGCTTTGTCAAAAGCAATACGAGCGTACGATGAACTCTTTCGACTTGCCTATTATATCTTTAAGAAAAAGAAGATCTTGCAGCCGATCTAATTGATCCTCAACCAACGGCAGCGGATAACGGTCTTTTACAATTTTGTCATTCAGTTTTCTATATTCTACACAGATTCTTGTATCGCTGTTTTTCTTTCTATCTAATGGGACTCGCGTAATCGAACGTGGAAGGTTTAATATAAATGTACACGCGTCTAACCACATCTCCAACTGTTTTTCTACTTCTTTTTCCGGCTAGGATAACCTGCGATCTTTGATAGATTGGAATGCCATCTTTCAAAATCAAAGTCATTTCAACACCGACTTCTCGCGTTTCTTTAGGTTCATAACCTCGTATGATCGCTTCAACTTTCTGCCGCGCGTCTCTCACGAATATACAAGAAATCTTGCAGATGGGTATCTTCTATAACGTCTATTTGTAATATTGGGAGTACAAATTAATTTTCAGTCCGTTTTCCAAAAGATGATCGCCTCCAAAGACGACTCATTTTTTTCGAGATGGAATTCGAAAATTGCCTGAGAGATGGGAAAAAGTAGTAGCAAGCGATAGACAATACTTTAATTAATCTGTTCATTCATTTTGTTTTGAAATAAATGCATTTTTGAACACAAAAAACGGACCGAACTAATCTGTACACTTAATACTTCCGGCAAATCTGAAATAATTTCACGGATTGTAACTTATTGATTGTAACCCCTACGAAATGCAACTCGATCTGATTTAGAAAGTCGGCACCAATCAAAACCGAACTTTTTATCATTTGATTATATACGCTGTTCCCTCGCATTGTGTTTTCGACTTTATTTTGTTTCTTAACTCCGAACAACCTATTTTCTCATAACAGTCTCGATTTATCAAGCTCAAGTCACTTCCGGTATCTATAATACTAACACGAAACGTTGATTCGCAATCTATTCGTTTTGATTGTTTTTTTATAATTTAAAAAAAATAATTTAATTTGGTATTAAACAAATATAATCACTTTCTTAATTAAGTATACTAAATTATCTATAAGATTCATTTAACAGAAAAATAATATTTAATCATTAATCACCATTTTTTATAAACTTAAATTCTTTCAAAAAACAACATAATTTTGAAGAAGTTACAACCTGTTTTGAAAGAACCGAATACTAAATTATTTAAGTTTTAACGTAAAAAATAAAATCAAAATGTTATCCTACAACAAATATACCGTAACTTTTTAGGAAATTAATAAACATGTGGAAAACAAAATATAATATTTCTAATTAAAAACACTTATTGCCTTATGTTGCCGCCTTATAATAAAGAAATACTTGAAGTACTCACAGGGATGTTCCTTGGAGGAGATAGTGTACATCTGAAGACAATTTTATACTGTGCACTGACAGAATCACATCCCTGGGTATGTAATAGAAGAATTGGCTTTTTCATAAAATTATGCGTAAAAAAACTAATCACAGAATCTGATAAACTAAAATAAACCAAAAATTGTGTAACTATATGTTCTTAATTACGTTAATGTAATAATATAATAGCATTCGATAAAAAAAATACCCAAATGTTCTAGGGACGCGGAAATTTTGAATTTGAATATCGTTACAAATCCTACATATATATATATATATATATGTGTTTGCATATACAAAAAATTTTCACTTTTCACGTTTTCGGTCTAGGGATAAAGTTACACGATCGCTATTCAAATCTTAACAGAGTTATTGTACATATATATTTAATGTGCCTCGCGTTTGCAGCAGTAAATTGCTTTTTTTTTTGTTATTAAATACTATAATACATGTTCGGTACAGTGTATAGACACAATAATGATTATATTGTTTATCGTATATTTTATTTTGTAAGTTTGTCATATTAGTATAATACACACTTTCGTTATACAGGTAAACCCGTTTCTAGAACTTTAACATAGCTATTTCATTCTCACTTCACATTTATATTAGTTCCTTAATTCAGGTTACAGTTCTAATACACAGAGACAAAAAATGCTTGTAAATCGAGAAATAAAAAGAGATATAGCTTGATTTTTAGTTATAATTGCGTTATTTAAAAATAATTTCAACCATTTTTTTCGTAATTTCTAAATAAATACGCTTGTGCGGCGTAAGCAACTTCTTTTCTTTTAATTTCTTTTGCAAAAGAAATCGAGAAAAGAACGTGTAAAAAGATAAAATGTATTTATACTGGGTAATAGAGAGTACGGCGAAAATGCACACAGATAAAAGGTGCGTATGTCTATATAGTAATCTGCGGTTGCAAAGGATATACTCGATTTACTGTATAAAATTTGATCGTAACAAAGATGGAGTGTGTGTAAAATTGCATAAATTGTAGTTCCATCGACTCATAGGAGTGCCTAAAGTCAGCAATGACCCAATAAGATCATCAAAGGTGAACCTATTCGCCCACAGAGAAACTTCTTTTTAGACACTTTTCTATTCCAGAGACTCCTTTTCCGAAAGTTCGTTTTCGCTCATTGTCGCACGAAACGAATGAGCTATTCGACGGATTAAGATTGATGAATGAGACACTTAAAGGGAACTCGCGCTAATGAGATAATCCCAAAACGCGAAATTCAACAAAGCGAATAATTACTTAAGAAAAACACTCAATGGTGCATTCCTGAGATAAAAAGGACCAAATTAAGAGCAGAACGATCCATATGTCTCTCCCCTAAAGGAGGCTAGGATCAATCGGCGACACTTTTTGAAATTCGAGTCCAGGAATTCTCTTTTTACGATTTGAGCCCAAATTCCTATAGACTTATTCACTTGAAGCAGTAACAGTGAAACTAAATAATCATAGGGGTGCTGGATATTGAATACGCCACTTGATATTTTAAGGTGCCTTCGCTCTGTTTGTTGCAGTACTGGTAACCACCGATCATTTACCCAATCTATAAAGATAAACTTTGATTTCCCATACGTATATATGCTCGTGTTTGTGTGTGTCTGTATGCGTGTGTGTGTGTGTGTGTGTGTATGTATAAGTACAGCGTGTGTAAATGTCAATCAGTAATGACAACTGACATGAACGTATCGACGTATTGCTTTCGCTCCCAAACGTTTCATCATGCACGCTTTCTTTTTTTAAGAAAGAGAGGCAGAAAGAGAGAACTAAAGGAAAGGAAAGCAACAATGAGCAAATTTTCTTTCGCGAAACAGACTTGTAAACTGTACAATAGACACATCTGTGTAAATAACTGTAAAATATTGGATAACTAGTGTAGATCGTTGAGAAGTCTCGTCATGTTAAACGAAACGCACGGCCAGACTTCCTTCAAAAATCTCGATCATAATGCGAATATTAAATTAAGAGTATTAGTAGAGACTGCTTATTTAATTGTGAAGGACAAAGGACTGAATTGAGATTAAAAAGATATAATTTTTGGAATCAATATATAGAGCAGAGTTTAAGCTAGTTTGCATGTAATTACATGTATGTATGTATAAGAGCATGATGGAGAGGCGCAAAGATGAAAAATCAAAAGATTATTCTTTGGGACAGTCAGTCCTTGTAGTATAATATTACCAAGAGTTATTCAGAAGGGATAAAAAAGAATATTCGCAAGTTTCCTTTTATCAAAGTAGAAACGAGGTTTCTGAAATAAGTTTATCTACAATAATACATCTATTCCTTGTAGCTGCTATACTTTTTCATTGTGGAATCTTCCTTCTTCGACAAGCCTGTGTGCTTTTACTTTTATTTAATTTAAATACAAAAAGTGCTGCTAAAAAAGAATAGACGAGAATAAATTAACGAGTCGATTTTACCATTTCGCGATTTTTTCGATTTCGTGGTTAGAAATAGTATTCCCCTTGTCGATAGATTTACATTGTTGAACATACAAAATCTTGTGTATGGGCATCATTAACTAAACAAAAAGTATAATCACGCCGTGTGACCCGCGTAATTGATTTTCTGTCATAAAATGACACTCGAATGGATCATTCAATATTTGTCTCTTTCGCGAGTGAAAAAAACGGTGTAGTGCGAGCAAACGGCCAATTTGATCAACTTTTTTCGTGTCGAATAATCTTTTTATAAAATTTGTCATTTACGTCTTCCAAAGATATAAAATAGAATACGTATAATAAAAGCGAAACTATAAAGCTCGTCTCGCGAGTCATAATTGTTATATTATATTATTTGAATTGTTTCACTGTAAAAAAAAAAACTGATAGTGAAATCACTTTTCGTTCTGTTAAAAAGAAGAAAACAGATATTGATAACAATTTGAGAGGTCAAAGTTACAGTACTAGTTTCTGCAATTAAGTATATCTTACACTGTGCATATAAAATATATATATAAGTATCGTGAAATGAATTAAACGATATCGTTCAATATCAATCTTCTCTTTCTTTCAGTTAAACAGAAGACTTGTCCTTTTTAGCTTTTTCAGGGTTGCTACAAAATTAGAAATCAGCAAATCGTCAGGGAAAATTCAAGGAATTTTTTAAAACTTTAACAAATTAAAATTCTTGACTTTAAAGAAGTTTAATATGCGTACATCACATTTACTAATTAAATGCAAGCAATATTAATAGTAATTTATATTTCTATGCGAAAGTGCTCTCTTTAGAAAATATTTGACTGTTTTCAAATCAGAAAATATAAAAAATTTCCAAATATTAATGAAAGCATAAAAAAAGATTTTTTTCTGAAAATCAAGTAAAAGTTACGAAATCTTGGGATAAGAAATTTGTGACAACCCTGTCCTTACACGGTTCATCTTTTCTTTGCACGTTGAATAAAATAAAAGAAAAAATGAACCTTGCAAAAAGTCGAGCTAAAAAGAATAAGTCATTAGTCTAGACATTAACGGGGAGGAGGGGGGGGAGGGATACAATTTGCAATAGTTAGAGATCTAAAAAGAGAATGGAGTATAATTGATTTTATCCCGTTTTATAATCTCTCTTTCTCGTCCTCTCTAAATCTGTGCTGCAGATAACGATTCCCACAATTAACCCTTAGCCTGAAAGTATCTACTTTGTTTCAATAATCGCATTATGTATAAAGAAAGGGAAAAAATAGACATGTATAAGGATATTATGTAAAACGATGATCCCCAGTGTCTCTACCGACGTCAACGACGCAACGGGGACCCTGGGGAACCGGGAGAACGAACGCCGCGGAAGACGGTAATTTCGCACCGCGAAACTCGCTCTCGGGTGAAATTTTAATCGCTTTGTACATTTCTGTAAATATATGGTACTTCTATAGACGCTCGGTATGTTCGGCTTGATGCGACAACCGGGACGTAAACGTCGAGGTAGGACACAATGAGAAGAACACTACACCTTAATGTTTAAATACATATTTCTTGTGTGAATTTATATACATTCTAATTCTGCCGCATATCGCTTGCCGAATATGTTTCTGCGGACTTAAAACGCTTTATGAACAATATCATTTCTTAATAAATTATACACAAGCAATTTTATAACTTTTTTTTTTAACAAGCATCTTTTTAACAAGAATATTAACTGTCGTTTATTGATGAAACGTAAAAACTGTGAATAATTTATTGCGAAAGATATCACATATTATATGTATATATACGTATCAATAACAGTTACATTGTTGAAGAGATTGATGTTAATGTAATGTTGGTATTTTCCAACAAGAGACACACACAGTGTACCGTACAATGATTATTTCATTTTTTAATTTTGTTTAACATTAGCAAATAACAAGAATGTAATGTGTCAAACCCATGGCATATATAAAAACAAAGAAGATATTATACTAGTAAGCGAATGGTTGCGTTCAGCAGAAAAAGCAGCTTTGCAACGTTGTAAAATTCATTAAGGGTCTTGCCCTTAATTTCTCATTGGACCTAAATGTATCAACCAATCATATTCAAGAATTTTACGATAGTTGTAAAGCTGCTTTTTCTGCTGAACGCAGCCAATGACAGTAGAGAGTGTAAGATTATTATCTTACATTCTCTGTTCTGTCATTGGCTTAATCGCTTACTGTTTACGTCTTACTGCCTTACGTTTTTCCATGTGTTTCTGTGTCTTTACGCTGTCATCTGTGTCTTTTGTTGGAAAGCATCCACTGTTAGCTTGTGTCTTGCCGAATTATTAATATCGTTTTAATACCAATCAATTGATAACAGCTGCAGCGGAAAAGATTAATGTTTTCAGCAGAAAAAACAACTTTGCAATTGTAAGATTCTTTGATATGATTAATTTCATTTAGATCCAATGAGGAATTAAGAGCAAGATCAATTATATTGCTGTTGCGCTCGCACAGCCGATTCGTGATAATCGTGATCCGACACTCTCGCAAGCGCGTACGCGTGCACACTTCCGAAATGAAGAACACGTAGTTATTATTGGGAGTACAAATTAGTTCGGTTCGTTTTCCAAAAGATGATCGCCTCCAAAGACGAGTCATTTTTTCGAGATGGAATTCGAAAGTTGCCTGAGATAGCAGTAAGAACTATTTATTGAGAACATAACACAGAGATTGAAAGACACAGCGAACGGTTAAGAGATCGAAATGTGCAGTCCGTACGTCAAGACATCTCCACCAGAAAAGCTGACGGTGTATGACAGCTGACCAGCTGCGCCGCTCGTTGCTGAGCGACGTATCTTTCGGGTGTCGGCTTAGCATGGGTATAACATTGCCCTCCCTCTTGAAAATTGTCCCGACAATGATTTCCTTCCCAAGAAACGCATTGGCTTTCTTTTCAAAAAAGATTCCGGGCTTCCAACCAACTTCTCGCTCCTTTTCTGCGCTGCTGCCACAGTTTTTTTGGAGCTCGGTTTCTTGTTTAAGAGAAATGAGTCTTGAGACTCATCTCTTCTTTCCCTCTGAGCAGGATCCCTCTTCAGTTCCTCCTCGGAAGGTAGCTAATCTTCGAGAAACCCGCTCTGGACGTCCCCTTATCTTCTTAAAGGAAAATTCTCTCCTCTTGCTTCTTCTCTTGAGCCTTGCATTCTTGTCTTTTCGTTTTTTGGACAGGGGGAGAGGGAAGAATCTAACTTTGCCATAGGACCCCTGCCCCACAGTCCCCGCTTCGGCATTTGCCCAACGTCCTGCGGAAAAACTACGGGCGAGGCGGTCTTCTTAAAAAAAAAAACTAAGCCTTCACCGAATATTTTTACACCTCGTTGGTGACGTTTCCATTCTAACGTTTCATTCTTGTGAATAAATCTTTTCGACGCTATCCCTTACCTTATCATACATTCTTCTGCATTCCGAAACTAAAAGAAATTAAAAACCCGCGGCTTGCACCGCAAAAATGAAAATTAAATTATTTTCAAAGGAACTAGAGCTCCGATTTATCGAACTATTATTAATTTATTTTTTTTCAACATTAGTTTTTCAAAATAATTCTCCCCTATTGGGTATTCTAAACTACAGTTATTTATTTTAATTTTTAATTCATCCGATTCGACCACCCAGTGAGAAAAATGACAATGGAATCGATGCCGAAACGATGTCAATTCAATGTTTGATGATTTCAACGTCGAATTGACATTAATTCAATGTCGATTCCATTGTTATTTCTCACTGAGTAGCTTTTTATTCAAAATCGAAACATCAGAGCCCGTGTCAATTCTAAAAACACAACATTTATCGTTCACTTTTCACTCAAAGCAAAAACACATTAAATCATTCTTAAGTCTATTCAATCTGAAAGAACATTGATTATTAACATTGTAAATATTCTTCGGAGTGTCTTTAAAATCAATCGAACGCGCCCCGCACCACCCCTTGTTTACCGATCTACCCGAACATTCCAATCGGAAAATGGATTTATGGACACTTCCCTTTTACCATTTCATCGTTCGATATTTCGTCGTCGTCACTTGTTCATAAGACAAGTTTACCATCTAGTACCAAGAGAACATTGAGACGTCATAAAGACGTCCTAAAATTCATGAGACATTTTTTGGAAGTATCAGAATGATGTCTATATGACGTCTTAAAGATGTCTTATGCGTCGATTTATGACGTCTTAGGCCCGATTTTTCATTATCTGGTTAACTTGTGGTTAAGCTTAACCTGATGGTTTATCCAATGGGCTTCATCTATGGTGATGTCATGGATAAAGCTCATTGGGTGAAACATCAGGTTAAGCTTAACCACAAGTTAACCAGATAATGAAAAATCGGACCTTAAAGATATTATCTTTAAGACGTCTTATGGACATTGATCCTAAATCAATGTCCATAAGACGTCTTATGGACATTGATCCCAAATCAATATCCATAAAACGTCTTAAGGTTGATTTATACTGGCCGTAATCTGTTAACTTATGCCGTAATTTGTAAAAATTGACCAATCACAGTCGAATAAGAGGGGAATAATCGATTATAATTGGTAAATTTTTACAGGTTACAGCTTGACCAATCACAGTCGAATGAGAGGGGAATAATCGATTATAATTGGTAAATTTTTACAGATTACTGTATAAGTTAACAGATTACGGCTAATATAATCCAACCCTTAAGGATAATGTCTGAAAGACGTCTTAAAGATATTATTTTTAGATCAATTTTAGACTTATGCATTAATCGTCGGTAATGTAGAAATCATTAACTTAATTATTAATTTTTAAATTTTTACGCAAAATAAATACAAATTTTTTTTAATTTCAAATTTATTACATTTTTTACATTCAATATCAAATTAAATATTTTAATTCAATCAAGATAAAGCAATTAACTTTATCTTGATTGGATTCTGATTTACGATCCACAATCCGCCCAGAGAACAATGCACGTCTTCTTTTTGTATAAGTTTTCTTTTCTTGGACAGGAGAGGAACGAATGCTAGGGAAGAATGAGAGGAGATAATCATGATTAGTCAATTCTTGCATTTATTTCTTGTAGTTAGCAACCAATCTGCGAGGCGATATGGCCAGTAACGTAGAAAGTATTTCTTTTTACGCTATTGCTTATATCGCCTTGCTGATTGGTTGCTATGCTTCCGCGGCTTTATGCTAAATTCACACTGGACGCAGCAAGCAACAAGCAGTAGAGCAGCAATCAACCAGCGTGGCGATATTTTTTACGCCACTGTAAATATTGCCACACTGGTTGGTTGCTGCTCCGGTGCTTGACGTTTGCTGCGTCCAGTGTGAATCCAGCATTAGCCCGATATTTCATGTGTCGGTCGACAAACTTTTCAAGCACGTTGATTGGCTATAGGACAAAGAAATCTGAGAATCTCTGTTTTACAGCCAATAAACCGGCTTGAAAAGCCTTGTCGTATTAGAGCACGTACGACACATGAAATATCGGCCTTACGCTTGATGCTTGTATATAAATGTACCTTAAGGTGCATACCTTTATTTTTTGTTTTTCTTCTGAATATTTTACTCTATCTCCTGCGTGTCGTAGCCATTCTTGAATTACTTTTTGTACATCATATATGCTACATTCGTTGGTATCTGTGAGAGATATCATGAAAATAAATTTATAACATAATTTATTACCATTTTTAATTAAAATATTTTATTACATTGTTATTATTATGCTGCAATAAATATAGTTTTAATAACATTTAAAACTATATGACACACATACATTCAATCCAAATTTACAAAGAAAAATCTTTTTTAACAATATATTACAGAGAGCTTAAATAAAATTTTTTTTTAAGTTTATTATGTGTATTAAAATTAAAAAATATATCAATTGTAAAAACGAACTCTCTCTCTCTCTCTCTCTCTCTCTTATTAATAACAATGATACACAAAAATTACCTGTAACTATATTCGCAATTTTTGTATTTAGGATGGCAAATGATCCCTCTTGCCCCGTCCAAGAGATCTTCTTTTCTAATTCATCAGTTATGATGAATTTTAGAATATTTCTGACTTTATTCGAAACTGACTTGCCGCCAATTTTGGCAATTTTAACTTTCTGTAAAAAAATATATATTACGCTTGATGCTTGTATGTAAATGTACCTTAAGGAGCATACCTTTATTTTTTGTTTTTTTCTGAGTATTTCACCCTATCTCCTGCGTGTCGTAGCCATTCTTGAAACACTTTTTGATATACAAAAATTACCTGTAACTATATTCGTAATTTTTGTATTTTGAATGACAAATGATCCTTTTTGCCCCGTCCAAGAGATCTTTTTTCTTAATTCATCAGTTATGATGAATTTTAGAATATTTCTGACTTTATTCGAAACTGACTTACTGCCTATTTTGGCAATTTTAATTTTCTGTAAAAAAATATATATCTATATATGTACTTTTTTATGTATTATAATATTATTGTATATAATTTATTGATATACTATATAATATGAAAAAAGAAATTTAGAGAGAACGAGTAGGAATGAGCGATCGAGCTATCCGTAAAATGCACAAGCCACAGATGTCTATACTATTTCTAAAGGTGCCATTTCGTGCTGACACTTGACGCTCATTTTCAGCGTCAAAACTCAATACAAATTGACAAATATCAATTTTGATCACGTGATCTATTTTGACGCCAGAAATGAGCGATGAGCATCGGTACGAAAATGTACCTTAAATCGCTAACTTTGAGCTTTTAGTCGACCATAAAAATCAACTTTAAGTCATCTTAACGATGTCTTTTGGAAAAGTCGTCAAGACGTCTTTCCGACTACCTGCAACAGACTTATTTTGGATAAAGTCCGAAAGACGTCTTAAGATTAAGAACGTCTTTTGGAAAAGTCCTCGAGACATTTTTTTGAAGACGTCTTTTGGATGTCTTTCAAACGTGCATTGTTCTCTGGGTTCGTTCAAATGTACTAGACGGTAAAATGTCTTACGAACAAACAAATGACAACGATGAAATGCCGAACGATAAAATGGTAGAAAGTGGAGTGTTTATAAACCCCGGGGGGGAAATGAATAAATCTTTACCGAGCATTCCCAACACTCTATCACTATCACTCTTCATTTTGTTTATAATTCTCTTTTTCAAATTTCTTAAATTTATTTTTATTAAACTTTCTCTCCCCCTCTTTAGTTTCCAAATCTTTTTCTTCATTATCTGTGCCATGAAATTTTTTCCCTTTCTTTTTCGCGAAATTACAATTATTTCTCCTCTTATATTGGAGATTATTTTTTTATATTAGCCTAATTGCTTTCGCTCTCTCGATCGCTATTCTTAGAGATGTTATCCCTTCTAATTGAAGCGATCTTTTCACAAATCCATCAAATAGAGTGGAAATAAACTGCGCACACGCGATTTTATCGCGTACTAAATCAAAACACTCGGGATATATGTTAATTGAGGTAATCTTTCGATCTCGAAACCAAAAGACGCAATACTTTCTCCGTATTTCCGTCTCCGATTTGTAAATTGCGAGTAATAGTTTTGTAACGACTGCGCTTCTCTAAAGCGTAACTCTAATCTTGATTTTAACTCCGAAAAATCTAGGCTTTCCATATTTTGCATATTTTTCAAAACCGCACTTGCTTTTCCCCTCAAACACGAAATTAAAATATATAGTGGTTTTTGTCTTGACTCCCCAGCGGTTTGCGCGAGCAATTAGATTAAATTGAGCAAGGATTTTCGCAGAGGAGCACTCCCGTCGAAAGTGTCCGGCTTAAGTTTAAAACTCGCTTCCCCGTGAAATGAAACACGCGATTCAATGCGCTCACGCGCCTTCGCGGCACTTTCAACTGCCCGCCGCGTAATGTCATGATCGTCGGCGTTCGCGGCATTATTGCAACTAGTTGGACTTGTCTGTCGAATGTTGCGAAACTCTCTTCTCGTAACTGAAGAATCTCAGCGTCACGTTGCCGCACCGACTTCGCGTATTCGGTTCTTGTACGCCGCTGTTCCTCGCGCGCAGCTGTTGCATCTCTTGCAAAACCGATTGAAGTGCTGTCGACAACGGAGAAATTTCTTGAAGGACGGCTGTTGAGCCAGAAATTCTCCATGTGAGTTCTTTTCCTCGTAATGATTGGCGAACGAATCATTACACTTACACGGTCGGACGAGCCGCAGTGTTGGATCACGAATCGGCCGCGCAACAAGAATTTAAGTACATTAAAGAACAGTTGCAAAGCTACTTTTCCTGTTGAACGTAGCTATTATTAATAGTTGGAATGGCAATTGTAGATCTGTAAATTTGAAAAAAGAACTGATCCTAAGGAATGTAACTTACAACGTATTTCTCTGTTTGTTTTTCGTTCTTTGTGTGTTGCGTGCGTATCGTGTCCTGACTCGATGATCGAATGTTTGCTTGTAAAGAAAAAATCAATGTAAGGGAAAGAGGAGAGAACAGCACACGGTAGTTAGCGCATTGAAGGATTTAATTATCGCTATTGAACAGTATATATACATACTTACGTATGTGAGTAGTGTGTGTGTGTGTGTGTGTGTGTGTGTGTATATATATATAAATATATAAATAAATTGCTATTATTCTATTATCACATATACATGATATACATATATTTGCGTTGACCAGTGACGAATCGTAAAGAAATAAGCATATAGTTATAAATATAAATATCGTAGCGTTTAGTTTTACATATTATACCCGTCACACGTGTAGAAGTCGCATTCCAACGTCTAAGTTTTTAATAAATCAAATAAATTACTTTGGGCAAAAAACGGGCACTCTCGTCACTGATCGATCCCTATCAGTCCCCGTACGTTCCTGCTCCATCACTTGTAATAGTTGGTAATAGTTGTAATCATTCATATTTGACATTCTCGCGCTTGCATTTCTTCTAGGAGACGTCGCCGGTCGCTGGTCGTTCCCCACGAAGACAGAACCACATGGAAGGAAAGAAAAAAAATTAATATTTATACAATTTCTCAGGGCTGGACGCATTATTTGTGTAACGTCATTACCGTTACAAGTTACTTTTTTCGGTAACGAATATAGGTAACGACGTTACATTTTCTTCGGAGTAACGTTCATGGTAATGCAGCTACATTTTTGGGGTAACGGTAACGATTTCATTAGTTACTTTTATCATTACTTTATTTCTAGCCACGTAAAAATTTTAGGGATAAATCTAATTGGCTTTCGTAATCAAACGTAATCACGACGCCTTTTTTCACATTTATTCACAGTTTACACATATAGGCTGTGTTCCGTTTCACATATTATGCGCATGATGTATTTTATCTTTCTTTAATATTCGGTGAACAATAAGGATAAAAAATTTTAATATATTTAATTATTACAATTTAAAAATAATGAAAAGGAAAAGGACTACGAGCCAAAAAAGTCGTTAAATATATTTACAATTGTTAGTAAATGAAAATTGTCATTTAGTTACAATTACGTAGTTTAATTAGAAACAAGAAATAGACAACAAACGTTTCGACTTCTATTAGGTCATCATTAATGTTACAATAAAATTATATCAATGTACGATTTATAAAATTGTCCGTTGTTAGGTCGAAACATTTGTTGTCTATTTCTTGTTTCTAATTAAACTACGTGATTGTAACTAAATGACAAATTTTATTTACTAACAATTGTACAGTTTAACAGGGAATGGAAGTAACTCGTTACTTGTAACGAAGTTACAGTTACAAGTTACTTTTTTGGTAACTTTACTGGTAACTGCGTTACTTTCTTTTTTTGGTAACTGTAACGGTAACGAGTTACATTTTTTGGGTAACGGTAACGAAATTTACAGTTACTTTTGTCGTTACTTTGCACACGATTGAACACGGTTCGATTGGATACATGCTATTTATAGCGCTTATCAATAAGACTTGAAAGCCCTTAGACATTCGGCCGTTATGATTCAGTAATTATTTTACACTTCTATCTTCTATGTAATACATAGGACATACAAATATTTCAGTTTGCTGCATATTTTACAGGTTTTAGAATTACAAAATTGTGTTTAAAAAAAATTAAAAAATAAATTAAATAATAGTAAAATGAGAAGGGCTATGAAACCAAAAGCGAAACAGTTTAAAAGACGATGACAATAAGTGTCGAAACGTCGTTTGTTTTTATCTTGTTTTATCTATGTATTGTTCTAATATATATTTATACATTTAATTACATTGTCATCGTCGTTCTTATCGGAAATAAACTGTTTTATTTTTGGCTCGTAACCCTTCTCATTTTACTTTTATTTAATTTATTATTTGAGCCATTCTACATTGTTTTTTTTTTTTTAATAAAACTATATATTTGTCAGTATTACATATAAAAAAAAATGCAAAAGTACATTTTTAAATTGATTTTAAAAAAGTAACGGAAAAGTAACGAAAAGTTATTTTTCAAGTAACGGTAACTGTAACGAGTTACTTTTAAAAAGCGATAACTGTAACTGTAACTAGTTACATTTTTTACTCGGTAACGAGTAACTGTAATTAGTTATTTTTAAAAAGTAACTTTCCATTCCCTGTAATTTAATGACATTTTTGGCTCGTAGTCCTTTTCTTTTTTATTATTACTTTTTTAATTTATTTTTTACAGATTTAATTAAGTTATATTACATCGTTTAAAATTTAATATGTCTGATTCATTAATTCTTTAAAGAGAGGAGGACGTTTCTGTTCAATGTTATGGAATCAGATAAAGGAGCAAAAATTATAGTTCTAATTTTAATTGCACAAGGAATTAAAACAAGGATTAAATAGACGCTGTCATATCATTATATTATATATTATATCCAAGGTGTCATTAACCGATTAAATCACCGATCAAGAGCAGATAGAGTAGACCGAACTGAGTCGAAAAGTTATATATATATATATACCATTTTGCAGTTTACACAATATTTAACGAGATATTAGATCTTAAAAATAACCGAATAAACGTTTTAGATCTTAACGATAAGTCAAAAAGACGTTTCGACTCAGTTCGGTCTATTCGATCTACCTGCTTTTGATAGGTGATTTAATCGATTAATGACACCCTGTATATATATACACTCTATTTTTTGTAATTTTTACATTTTATGAAATTAAATATATCGTAAAGATTTATATATGCATATGTATGTACATACACACACACTCGCGCGCGCGCGTGCGGTATCTCACACTATCGTATTTTTTTAAAGACGTATTTTTGAGATAATTTTATGATGAGAATTTTAATATAAAAATGTCGAGGCTTCATAAAAGTAATTGCAATTAAATTTCGCTAATCACATAGCTGACATTTCGCGCGCTCAGGGTATCGATCATGTAACTTTTTTTCTAGGGCGGAAACGTGAAAGTGAAAATTTTTTGCATGATGTGTGTATATATTCATACAATAATAATTAACACGTTAAATAGGGCGAATAAGAGTCAAATTACAATTTAAAATCTAAATCTGATAATTTATTCTAATATTATATATTGCGAAGAATATCACGTAATGTTTTGCGTTTCGTCCCGGCTTCCACTACTGGACTCATCAGTAAGGCATTGGACGAAACGCAAAACATTACGTGATATTCTTCGCAATATATAATATTAGAATAAATTATCAGATTTAGATTTTAAATTGTAATTTGACTCTTATTCGCCCTATTTAACGTGTTAATTATTATTATATATCAAGAGTCCTTCAAATCTTCAATTCATTTATATTCATACATACATTCATAAAAGTTTTCACTTTTCACGTTTCCGCTCTAGATAAAAAGTTACATGATTGATACCCAGGCATGACGATATGACAAATATTTATCATACCAGACAAATGGACATATAGTTACGAATTTATTTTGACAGCTAATACATATCTTGCTATTGAATTGATATTTTACGATAAACTATTCCGATATTAATTATGCATATAAATTATGCACATATGTATAATTAAAAATTAAAAATGTACAAATATTTTTCAAACTTTCTGAAAAATATTGCATTTTAAGGGAGCCCTTTTGGTACATTGGGAACGGTTCACTTGCACACTGTAGGTATTGCCCATTGCCTATCACAGCAACTTCTGCGTAGGGAATTTTTTTTTATTTTTTTTTTCTAGCGTTGTGATTGGCTTATGCACAACTGGCTCGTGTGCAATTGATATACACCCTGGTACATTCACCATTTGTATACAATATACATTTTTTTAGCTCTATTCTCTACTAAAAAATAGAATTTCAATCTTTTTTACATTTATCAAAAAAATCTGCACATAATATTTTATTAGTGTCAAGCAAAAAAGTAACGAAAAAGTAACGATTTTATTTTGAGTAACGATAACGGTAACGAATTATTTTTGCAAATCAATAATGAGTAAGGGGCGAACGAGTTAATAGGGAGTTTTTGCAATACCGTTTATCTCAAATACGATGAACGCTATAAAGTCACATTATCCTTTTCTTAATTAGGTGTGAAGAAAAAAATAACGTGACATTATTACTGTATTTGAGTATCGATCATGAAACTTTTTCCCTGGGATGGAAAGTGAAAAGTGAAAATTTTGCAATTTCTATTATTTGGTAAATGCAAGAGTCAAATCAGTTGCTTTAATGAAACAAAAAAAATTAGCTGGAATGAGCGTAGATGACTTGTTTTTTTAAATTCTAGAGGACCAGTGAAACATTGGAAACTCTAGTCTTGAAGGTAGCTTTTTGTAATGAATAAGTCATCATTGTCATGATGAATTTCTCTAATTAGCGAGGTCCTGAGATATGCCTGCGTAATGGTAAAAATATGAAGTTTGTTTTTCGTTGTTGCAGTTTTTTTGCACTAGTTTATATTAAAAATTTCTCGCTTTTTTTGCCAAAAAAAACTGCTTAACCTTATCTCTTCATGAATACTTGTATCTCTGCGTTCCTACTTAACGGTGATAAAAATAATAATATCTATAAATAATATATTGTTTATAAATAATAAATAATAAATATCTAAAAATAATAAATTGTCTATAATAGTAATTCATATCTTAAAAATATGGAATCAAAACGACCAACAAATTTTACGAATAGTAAAAATAATGATTTAATAGATAAAATAATCATATATCGTGATATTATTGAAAATAAACAAACTGATAATACAATGATCGAGAAAAGAAACAAAGCGTGGACCAACATTGCAGCTAAAGAATATATAACGAGAACAAGATAATAATAACAGAAAGAAACTTACGCAGTTGTTGGGATACTTTTTATATGAGCACTTGATTCGCTGATACCACAAAAATCACCAACAGTGATTCATAAAAAAAGATCCAGTTGCATAAAATCGTAGACTAACCATTAATTGGATTATAGGTGGAATGGCATTATTTCTATTTTTAACATATATGTTCATATATATAAAATATCTGTTTGTGTGCTAATAATCTAATAATTTACATTTGTGTTGTTCATATATAGTTACAGAATATTGATTAAATTAAGCTAAATACACGCATTTCTATATTATATGTTGCGACGTTATTCGCTTGCGCGTCGCAAGTCGAAAGAAATAAGGAGCACAATCAGTCGAATAATGACAATAATGAAGGCGAAAGCGATCGAGCGAGAATCGCGACATGCGAAAGTTGGGCGCCAGACGTCCTTAAAGGCGACGTCGACCTCGCGAAAAATTCCAACTTCCAACGCGACACCACCAAACGCGAAACATACGCGAAAATCCCGGAAATTCTCGCTCTTATGCGGATAGGCCAGCTCAATCAACTGTAGAGGGGCAGGGTCTTGGGAAAAGACAAGGGCTGCGTTGATACAGGGAAATTTAGGAGGAAAGATTACGACGAGAACACGAAAATCATACTCGCAGTATCAAAGTAACAATTAGCGGATTTATTAATAACAAAAAAATAAAATAAATGACTCGATAACATTGCGTTAATAGCGAGTTGAAAGATTAACAAAAAAAAAAAAATAACAAAATAAACTAGAGCGCTGCGAACCCGCAAGGAAAATTATGCTTTTGGCGAAACAAAAAGTAAAGCGATCAAATGCGTAAAAACGAATTATTTCGTAGTACTAACGACGACAATATCCAATGACGCGAGAGATCAGTAGCAAAATCAAATCAATTAACGGAACACGTTATACTCTACAATAAATCCGCGAATAAGGCCACTCAGAAATTAACATCGTAAGACAGCATGGTGACGTGACCGAAAATAATGCCGAAGAAAACAGATAAAATTATGTCGAATTATACTAAGTTAACGCAAGAAGTAGCCGGCACGCGCCGGGCGAACTACTATAAACGAGAACACACCAAATTACGGTAATTATTCGCCTGCGAACCTTAGGTTTCACAATAGGCAGACACAGTAGGCCACATAAAATATTAATACTTTAGTTCCTCGCGATTCAAAATATCGTCAACAGTTCTCATACAATAGGGCGGTCCGATAAGTACTTAGCCTACAAAAGAAAAACGAAAATTTTGGAAAAGTGGCGATTTATTTCTCAACATAGTCTCCTTTTAGCTCGATACACTTAACCCAGCGATGCTCCAACTTCTTTAACCCGTCTGAAAAATACGTTTTCTCGAGGTCTGCAAAGTAGGCCTCCGTGGCGGCGATGACCTTCTCATTCGACTCAAATTTCTGCCCGGCGAATGACTTTTTCAAGTTTGGAAACAAAAAGAAGTCGCACGGGGCCAAATCTGGAGAATACGGTGGATGGGGTAGCAGCTCGTAGCCCAATTCGACCAATTTGGCCGTGGCGACGGCGGAGGTGTGATCATGGTGAAAGAGCACTTTTTTTTTCGCCAAATGGGCTTTTTTTCTGCAATTCGGCGTCGAATCGGCCCAATAATTCGGCATAGTAGAGCCCTGTGATCGTTTTGCCCTTCTCCAGGTAGTCGATGTAGATCACACCTTGTGAATCCCAGAAAACGGTGGCCATCACCTTTCCGGCCGATAGGACAGTCTTCGCCTTCTTCGGAGCACGTTCGCCGGGTGAAGTCCACTGTTTCGACTGTTCCTTGGTCTCTGGTGTGTACCAGTGGATCCATGTTTCGTCGACGGTCACGAAACGACGCAGAAACTCCTTCGGATTACGCTTAAACAGCGTCAAACACTGCTCTGAAGTGGTCTCACGGTTGCGCTTGTTGTCCGGAGTGAGCAAACGCGGCACCCATCGCGCCGACAGCTTTTTCATGCCCAAAATTTCATGCAGGATATGACCCACGCGGTCTTTTGAGATGCCTACTGTCTCAGCTATCTCGCGCACCTTCAATCGGCGGTCTGCCAATACAAGATCATGGATTTTTGTCACGTTATCCTCCGTGGTAGCCGTTTTCGGGGCACCTGGACGTGGCTCATCAAAAACCGACGTGCGACCACGTTGAAACTCGTTAAACCAATTTTTGACGGTCGCCATCGAAGGAGAAGAGTCACCGTACACAGCATCCAAGCGCTCTTTGATTTCGCTGCGCGATTTCCCTTCCAAAAACAAGAATCGAATCACCGACCGATATTGCTCTTTTTCCATTTTTCTAAAATCCGCGGACACGCCCGCTTCCACACGCGGTCAAAACAAAACTACGAGTCCGATTCGGCTGAAATTTTGACAGTAGCCGTCTACGAGAATGTACTACACGTTAGTAAGTAGTAGTATATTCGTTTATTGGCTTCACATGAAGAACACGTTAGTAAATTTCTCTTGCGATAGTGGGGCCATCGGGCGTTGAGGCTAAGTACTTATCGGACTGCCCTCGTACAAGGACGCGAAGTGCGCGACTTCGCACTCACACCAACGTCACTCTATAACATAACATTAAACAGCGCATTCCGCGTGAGGCCAGCGTTCCAGGGCTCCCGATATAGACAATTTTTCCGAAGACACGACACGGCGTTCACGCCGTAAATCTACGCGACAATCACCTACGACTTACGTGCCACCGATAACGAATCGGTAGTAATAACTGCCCTCAAACGCTCACCCTCACGCCGCCGTCCCGCGAACATGCACCACGCGTGCACGGACTTTTCCGCTCTCGGCCGTTGCGATCTCCAGGAGGCCCGCGATTTTATCTCTACTCTAATTCCCCGGTAGCCGACTTATTCGCGCGAGCTCGGGAGCCTCTCACGCTTGACGCCAAGTGCCTTGCCCTATCTTCTCTACACCAAGGTGCCGTCAATGGCGGCTTCGCGAAAGTACACTAACGGCACTTGACTACAGAACGCGAGAATCCCTCGCCCCAATGCATGCGGCTTTACAAAGATTTGAGCTCGAGGAGCCACCTCACCGATAATCTGCGGGTCCGGATCCTCTGGGCGGTCTCTCTCTCTGGCCTCGTCACGCTCTCGTTAGCTACGCCGGTAGCTCTAATCACCGTCAACGGGCCGGGACGTCCGCTCTTGTTAGTCGCCGAAAACGAAAAGGCATCGCGGATCGCAATTGATGCGCGATCACTACGCCAATCCCCTCCGAGATGCGCGCAGCCGCGCCGCGCTTTTCCGCGGCCAATACTCGGGCTCGCGATCCTTTGCGAACAGGGCCGTGCCCAGCGAGGTCCTTTGGGGTGGTTGGAGACCCCGCGGACTTAACTTGTGTCGGCAGCTTATTTCTTGCTGCCGACTGCCCGCCTTCCCGCTGGATGGTGCTCGGCAGGAGTCTTCGTCGGGCCCGCGTCTCCTCGAGGTGCTCCCTCCTTGTTCGGCGGACGCCCGGCCCTCCGGCTGCTCTTGCTTCTCTCGGGCGTAGGTTGGTCGGCCGCCACCTCGGCCCTGGCCACGGTTCTTTCCTCTCTCTTTTCCGCCTTCGCCTTCTTCCCGTGGACGTCGATCTTCCTTCGGTAAGGCGCCACTCATTTTACATGCAAAATTATTGCGGGGATTAGAAAAGAATACTTAAATCGCTAATTACGGCCCCTGGAGATTTCGCTCGCTCGCCATTCCCGGCCCGGGTCATGCGCTCATTCGCGCTTTGTGACGGCGAAGGGTCGCTGCGACGATGCAGCGAAACTGCAACGTCACAATGTGTATACAATTTTTAAATATCTATATTAATTTCTTTATAATAAACTTATTTCTTTGTTTTTTTCATTGTTGTACATATTTCTAAATTGTTGTATTGACAATATATTTATACATACCGATTAGTATTACGTTTATTTTTATATAAATTTGCTCTAATTGGCGATGCAAAGATCCTCCTAGTAGCGGCCGGTAGAAGCTTCGCTAGTCAGACACCTTATACGTGCTATAATGGAAAATAATAAAGTAAAATCAAAAAGAAATACTACATAATGTTTTGTGGCACAATACCATAATTATAAACAGAAGGGGATCAGTTTTCATCACTTAAAAAAAAAAAATAATTAAAAAACGTAAGGCCGTAAACGTAATCAGTAAGCGAATTGACCAATCACAGTTGAGAACGTAAGAGGCGGCCGCTTACGTTCTCAACTGTGATTGATCAATTCGCTTACTGATTACGTTTACGGCCTTACGTTTTTCTATGTGCCATGGGCTTAAGCATGGTGTAATTAGAAAGGTGAAGTATTACGCATAATGGCGGTCGCTCAATATTTCAACCAATCAGATGTGTGCCTAAATGCAAAGCGCCAATTTTAACTTACTAGATAGATGTACGCTAGCTTTTAATTTCTTATTTTTTAGTATATTTGTTTAAATGCTTGAATGCGTACGTACAATTAATAATGTATTGTTACTATTATACTGTTAATTATTTATACACACAACTGTCAAAATACACGGCACGGCAGCTGCTCACGAAGTTAGCTCAACGAGAGAATCAATCAACCGAAACGCCAATTACTTCGACATATTCGATATATTTTTTACACGATTTTTCTTAGAAAGAAAAAGACAAAAAAACACAATAGCATAATGCAGAGAGATTAGAAGACAAGAAGCAAAAAGTGCATTCTAGATTAACCTTTAAATAATCACATGTTTTCCAAGAAAATTTCCAAGAAAACTAATAAATTTATTCACATCGACAATAACAAAAGTACTAAAAGTAATAAACATATTTGTCCTTACCTTGTCACTATCCTCTAACCTCAACCTGTACTACACTACACCATCTCACCATCTTACTACGCGCAAAGACCCCTCCAGCCATTCCCCCCACTACAATAATTTTGAATTTAGGCACACATCTGATTGGCTTGCCACTGCGCATCTTATAATTGCTTTACCTTTCTAGTTACACCATGGGCTTAAGAGTAAATAGGAGAAGAGTAGACCTATGGACCTATCTAAAGTATATCCATGAACTTGTTACGTCCAAGCCCCAGGATTCTTTTATTATATGGGAGAATTCAGGAGTTGAGGAGGGGGCATGGGAGGACGCAACTGACACCGCTCTTGTGGCAGACGCTTTAAGACGCGTGTCACAAGTCGGAGACGCAATAAGGTCACAGATATGGGTAAACGTCAGCGTGCGACGCTATTACCCAGTCCTGCGACTGTGTCTCCGTCAGTCCCCTTTTAGATCAAAGGAACTTAATCCTTTTGATCAGGGATCGGACCGTGCGACTTAGTGGGATGAGGAATGAGTCGAGGGAGGTTCTGAGTAAATTACAGGAATAAACGTAAAACAAGATGTTTATTCTTAATGCATA
>NW_017277972.1:251277-252093 GCF_001594065.2 Cyphomyrmex costatus | reverse complement strand
AAAAGAGAGAATCGCTTGAGGCAGCGGTTGCTGAAGCGACTCTGAAGAGTAAAGGAAAAGAGAGAATCGCTTGAGGCAGCGGTTGCTGAAGCGACTCTGAAAAGTAAAGGAAAAGAGAGAATCGCTTGAGGTAGCGGTTGCTGAAGCGACTCTGAAGAGTAAAGGAAAAAAAAAAGAATGCGTGAAGGAGAAAGGAGAGAGAGAAAGAGAAATACCGTAGATGGTCATGCGAAATATAATAATAATAAAAAAAAAAGAAAAATATAAAATTAGAAAGTAAATTTAATTTTCTACCTTTGATACTGGAATAGGGTGGAATAGAGTTCCGTCAGCGACTGGAGGCCAGCTGTACAGTTTGTGGGTGGCTTCGGCTGGCTGATGGTTTTCACTCAATCGCGAAACTCCGAGGAGATTGAAATTTAAAAAAAAACCGAATTTATTGATCAAATAAATTATTAATTGCCGGACAGTCGAATTGGCGAACTGCCGAACTTATAAATTTGAATCGAAGTTGAAGAGCCGAACTGTGAGTCTGAATTGAAATGGCGAACTTCGAACTGTCGAACTGGAGAATCAAAATTGAAATGCTTAACTGAGAAATCGAGATCGAACTGCGTAACTGAGAAATCAAGATCTAACTGCGTAACTGAGAAATCAAGATCGAACTGCGTGTGGGCATCGTGGAGGGCTAGTATTTATACTTACGGAGGGCAATATGCCCTTCTTTGTGTAATCGAACTTTGGACTTTGATCGGGATTGACTTCCGGGAAATGGAAAAATTTGGGTCAAATGATGTGTCGAATTTTCATTGGTCC
>NW_017277972.1:248780-250201 GCF_001594065.2 Cyphomyrmex costatus | reverse complement strand
GGCCCCCCCCCCCCCCCGATATAATAATAATTCTGACTTTAAAGAAATAAATAATCTATAATGTATTCGAAATGTACATACATTTTCGAAAGAAAAATTCGTATTTCAATTGAATATCATTTATTATTTCAATTAACTTACAATGAAAAAATTGAAGTAACGTAAACGTTTTAGAATATTGTCTAACTTTAGGATTGAACAAAATTGAACAGTATTTTTGCCTATCATTGTGTAAATTTTAAATTGAACAAAATTAAACGTTTTTTGTAACTTAAATCGTTTAAGTCTGAAATTGAACAAAATTGAACATAATTTATTACCTAAATTGTGTAGTTTGTCATGATATAAAAGTTAATATTTAATTATTATTATTTTGCTTCAAAATTAACACTAGAATTTTGATTCAAATTGTTAAATTGAAAATTAAAATGAAAAGAATTTTGATGGGCATTCGAAGTACTAGGTGTGGGGTCATTTTTCTCAGCATTCAATGGTCTTGATTTCTTATTCTGTGGTGCGTCGTTGTCATCAAGTGAATTAATAATTTTTTCGGAAATTCTTTGTTTGTTCTGAATCGAGTTTTCGATATATCCTTCTGCTACTGTATTTGACTGCCATCCACCGTGGCGTTTTAGTGTTGTTATGTTCGCTCCCGTATCAGCCAATAATGTCGCGGAAGTTCTGCGAAAACTGTACCCGGTATATAACGTTGCATTCGGTAGTTGCAGATATTCTGCAATTTTTTGAGGCATTTTACCAATAGTATTTTTGCCTATCGGTTGGTTAATGCATTTTCCATTTCTATAGCATAGGAAAAAATTGTCTATTGTCTTCTTATTTGGTCTGGACTTTATATATTTCATTATGATTTGTAAATATTTATTTTCCACTGTAAATGTCCTTGGTTTTGTTTTTGTTTCAAGAAGCGTAATTACGCCAAGTGATTTCATAATTTTAATATCGTTTATTTTTAAGTTGCATAATTCACCTCCTCGACAAGCTCCCGTAATGCCGAGGATTAACGCAACCTTGAAAAAAAGGAAATATTTCGTAGGGATTTTAAAAAATTCTACTTTTTTAAATTAGAAATTTTAAAATCGATAAAATAATATTTTTTTTCATTTTGGCAATATATTAGAATTTTAGGTGATAAGTTATGCTAGAAAAAACTTGGAAACTTTCAGCAATGTAAATTACGATGAGCAAAAATTTCACTTCTCCTTCCCCTTAAGGTGACTCTCCGGCCAAAATGATCAGAGAGCCATCTTAACATACATGTGCAAAATATAAAATTAATTATTATAATATTAATATTAATAGTATATTATGCACAGGTGTGCGTGAAGTTTGTTTCTATACCGAAATTCGCAAAAATATATATTTCCTTACGAGTGCACTGTATTATACAATTATAAATTCGC
>NW_017277972.1:207631-248594 GCF_001594065.2 Cyphomyrmex costatus | reverse complement strand
TATACTCATAGACTGCGCATCTCAACGGGCCGACTGTCGTCTGGACTAGAGAGAGAAAGCATGAGTGGTCGGAGCTTTGTCTCTTTCTAACGATTACCACCATTACCATCGTTAGAGAGAGACAAAGCTCCGACCACTCATGCTTTCTCTCTCTAGTCCAGACGACAGTCGGCCCGTTGAGATGCGCAGCCTATGAGTATAAAGGTTGATTTATACTGGCCGTAAACTGTTAACTTATGCCGTAATCTGTAAAAATTGACCAATTATAATCGATTATTCCCCTCTCATTCGACTGTGATTGGTCAATTTTTACAGATTACGGCATAAGTTAACAGATTATGGCCAGTATAAATCAACCTTAAGTCTATGGGTAAAATGGCCCCGTTCACAAATTTCTAACATAGCAATGACATAGGCTGCGTTTAGCACAGAAAGCAGCTTTGCAACTGTTGTAAAATTCTTTAATATGATTGGTCTTGCCCTTATTTCCTCGTTAGATCTAAATGTATAAGCCAATTATATTCAAGAATTTTACAACAGTTGCAAAGCTGCTTTTTCTGCTGAACGCAGCCATAGAGATGATGCAATGCCCGCGAAAAACGGCGCGACTCGAACGAACTTCACGCCCGCCCGTGCATAAAAATATTAATACCTTTGATGACAGGTATACATCGTCCGGAGCCTCGTTGATAAATTTATGAACCTCCTGTGCTGAGAAAACCTTCGCCTTTTTAGGTTCGTAATTTCGGTGCTGTTTCTTCAAAAACTGTTACAATTTATAATATTTCGCGATATCAATATCGTGTTCAATCTGTATTATACTTTTAATCATCGAGTACTTTGACCACAGCGTGGCTGAAGAATATGTTTTAGATAGGTCAAAAAAATAAGCTAAAAGTACTGCTTCGTCAAATGATTTTGTTCCCTTCACGGTTTTCCATTTCACAAATTCACTATAGGTTTTTTTATAAATAACTTGAGATTTCTCTGGCAGTGAAGATGTTGAAGCAGTTTGTGCAGCTAACAAAATATCTGGAGGAATATAATTATTTTCGTGTGAACTCATTTCTGCGTGTACTCTTCGATTGTACAAGCCAAATTGAATTAATCTGTCTTGAAAATGTATGTGTATAGGAGAAAGAATCGTCTTTTTACTTAATGTAAACAAGAACAGAAATGAAAATATACTTAATTAATTTATTTTATAGCACTGTGTGCCGTAAATTCGCGCTTACCGCACTCTTTTCCATGCCAGAAAGTGCCACTTTCTGGCACGGAAAAGGGTGCGAGCGCGTCGAAACGGGGACACTTTTCAGGCGATCAGGCTATGAAGATTTTACTCCTTCTTAATACTCCGTGATCGTAATGTACTATTGGAAAAATTAGCATGTATATTCTACCTTTTTGTTACTGTTTACGTGAAATCCTAGGCGTGTTTTCGTCGTTCGAATTGTACAATTAATAGGCCTGGTAAGAATGTCAATACTCGCTACGCTCGTTCGCTAACTTCGCCGTGCCAGAAAGTGCCATTTACGACCCTTCTATCGTAATGTACTATTGGAAAAATTAGCATGTATATTCTACCTCTTTGTTACTGTTTACGTGAAATCCTAGGCGTGTTTTCGTCGTTCGAATTGTACAATTCCTGGTAAGAATGTCAATACAAAAAAAAAAAAACCATGGGGAATGAGGTTCATCAATTGTTTTGCTGAATGGGGAGTAAATTGGGTGTTGTTGTATTTTACACCCCCGGGGTTGTAAAATCGCATTTTACTCCCGCAAATGCGGGAGTAAAACTATCATTTTACGCGCCCTAGTACGAAAAGATAATTCATCGGTGAACACAACATTGTCCCAGTCACGATCTAAATGTTCCCTTGCCCACTCGAGACGTTTTTCAACGTGTTTTTCACTCAGCATTGGCTTTTGTAAAGTACCTCTGAACTTTAAACTATTAGTATGCAAATACTTGCGAATAGTTTCGTGCGATATTATCAAACCTTTTTTCGATAATTCCTGAGCACCTTCACGCAGAGATAATGTTGGATTCTTCGAAAACAGGGTACAAATCACTTTTTCGTCTTTTTCTGACACTACGCCAACCGAACCGCGATTTGGGTAATCGTCCACATTTTTCACCTCTTTGTAACGTTTCACCCACTTACTGACGAACTGTTTCGACTTTTGCATGTACTTTGCAGCAGCCGTTTGCGTCATTTGAGGTCCTTTGGGGTGCAAGCACAAAAACACTGCTTCGAAGCGCGACGCGTAAACGGTACCCATTTTGGAAAAATGCTAGATTCGAATTAAAAGCAACAGTCAGCTGATTCTCCTTTATAAAGCATGAATGACTATACTGCCCTCTGTAGGAGAAAATAAAAATTACAGCATTCTTCTTTACCAATCGCTAGTAATCGTGACTACTGTAAGGCAGGGACAATCTAAAGTTTAAAACTGCCTTAGAGAGTCAGGGAAGGAAGTCGTGGGTTAGGGTGCTGTCCCATGATACGGAAATTACACCGGAACGGAACAGTGAGACCAATCACAATCGCAGAAAGGAAAGTAGAGTAATGATTGCAGAGATCTGATTGGTCTCATTGTTCCGTTCCGGTGTAATTTCCGTATCATGGGACAGCACCCTTAATCACGGCTATAAAGGAACCGAGGACATCTCGGGGACAATCTAAAGTAAACCAGGATGTCTGGTATAAAGAGGGCGACGAGCAAAAAGTCAGAACACACTAAGTAGGCTTTACTATAACTTTACTTAACGTGAATATGAGTACAATGCTTGATATCTCAAACAATACTGACTGCGTTCGCTGCACGACCGTGCATGAACAACGACTGCCACTTCAGGCGGGCTCCCGAGGAGGGAGAGACGCCGTGTATAAAGGTGCTTTTTCATGCGCAGCACGCTGCAGCAGCAATTCGTTACTATTGGTTAAGAATTTTATGTAAGCTAGATGACGTACTTCCGGCGCAAATACATTTTGCCGCAGTTCGTTGAAGTTGAACCGAACGAACAGCAAGCAGCAAGCAGCAAAATCGAGAAAGCGTACAATATGTCCGTCGTTTCATTATAAAAATATTATTTATTGCAATAAATATTAGGAAAATAAACGAAAAATGGCTTCGGATAAGGTACGGATACATGTTTGTAAATTAGATCATTTTATACTTTACCACAAATTTGAAAAAGTAAAGTGTAAAGTATAAAATGATCTAATTTACAAACATTCGTACCTTATCCGAAGTCATTCTTCGTTAATTTTCCTAATATTTATTGCAATAAATAATATTGCCTCGATTTTGCCGCTTGCTGTTTGTTCGGTTCAACTTCAACGAACTGCGGCAAAATGTATTTTGCGCCGGAAGTGCGTCATCTAGCTTACATAAAATTCTTAACCAATAGTAACGAATTGCTGCTGCATCGTGCTGCGCATGAAAAAGCACCTTAAGTCAATCAACAACTTAGAACTAAAGGCAGACCAATCACAAGCGGAAAGGACTGCGCGCGCATGCGAGTGGAGCGCTAGTAATGGAGAAATAACGGAAAAGAACTAGCTCGCTTAGTAACTGAAATAGGCCATTTCTTTACACTACGCTCTTACTTGACCGACTGTATTATAATTTGCTAAAATTAAAAAATTTTTTATAGACAGTGGTTTCTAATACTATTGATACGGTACTTGGCAACCAACAACATGACGGAGCCTGAAAGTCCGGCTGAAATAGATCAAAGGTGCCGACGCTGCTTGTCCCTACTGTATATCCTTATACTGTGGTTTATGCGTTATGCAAAAGTGTGTGCTGCGGCCTTTAAGCGGGGAGCACAGACTTTTGCATAACGCATAAAGCATGTGCATAAGGAATTTCATTGGCCCATTTTCTTATGCATGAGTCAATGGACCAATCAAATTCTTTATGTATATGGTTTATGCGTTATGCAAAAGTCTGTGCTCCCCGCTTTATTCTGCGCAGTCCCTATTGTTCCGTGAATCCTCGCGATAAGGCGTCGCCTGGTGTCGCCGGTGTCGACCCGACCGACGACTGATGTGACGACGACGACGACACCGCTATGCGTCCCGTGCGCAATGTACTCTGCGCCAGACCAGATACAGCCGATACAGGTCGTAGCAGCCTCGCACACAGTTTCGTCCAGATTGACGGCGCGCGCTCGTCCGCATTCGTATGCATTTGACACTCGTGTTCTCGTATATCTCGTGTATGCATCGACGCCGATTGCCGACCGCTAACGAGCTTGCGTCGATGATACTGAACGGCTAATGCCACTTGTCGTAAGCACCGCTGGTCAATGCTCAATAGACTCGTGCAGCCGCGATAGCGTTTGCTCCAGTTGACTGCTGTAAAGTATACGATAGTGTCACGGAGTAACAACACGTCGCTCGCTATCACGGACGAGCTGTCGCAAGGTTAGGCGTACACGGTTCGCGCGGCGGAGCACGACGCGGAGCCCAGCGGAATCGGTGTCCGCAAACTTAAGCGCGGCACTAAATCGCTCCAACAGCGACATGGACGGCAAGGTCGACGACGAGAATCAGCGTGGTGTCAACGACGGCGACTGGGTCTGCCCTGACTCGCAGTACGTATATAGTCAACGTGATGCCACTACGAGCCTCACGACTCGCACACATCCCCTCCCCCGTGCAACCACGTTTCCATGCAACTGCGTTACAATTGAATAATGATTCATTAATGATTTTTCCCCCCCTCGTCTCTTTTCAGATGTGCCAATATAAATTTCGCCAGACGCAACTCCTGCAATCGCTGTGGAAAAGGTACGCACAGCTGGGTACAGTGTTTGAAATATTTAATGTTACTCCCAAGAAGCGGTTTTGCAATATGTGTAGTGAATATATTATATTAAACATAGAATGCCAATTGTATATTATAGATATAAATGAAATTACAAATAAAATAGCATTCCGAGCAGGGCTGGGCATGTATTTAAAATGCTTTTATTTAAAACACAGTTTTTGCAATAAAAGTAGATTTTATATTTCATATTTTAGTGGCGTGCATGAAAGTATTACATATTTTGTATTTAAAATTGAAAGGTTGAAAGCTTCATGTATTTCATAATTTAAATAATAACATTAATCGTCAATCTTAGTATTTAAAATACAAAATACTTTCAATCTTTTATTATTAATACAAAATATAAAATACTTTTATATACTTCCATAAAATATAAAATGCAGAATATTTTCATGTACACCGCTGAAATACAAAATGTATGATACAATCGTATTACAAATACTGTTTTCAAATAAAAGTATTTTAAATACATGCCCAGCTCTGATTCCGAGCATCTGCTGTATAAAATATTCGAAATTTTATTTATCTTTATCAATAAGTGTACTTAATTTTCTGATGCAGATAGAGGTGAATGTCCGAAAAAGAAAAAGTTGGGTCAGGAGATTGGGAAAGCAGCCGCGGAAAAAAGTAGAGGCCTATTTAGGTAATAGGTTTAAAATTACTTTTTATTAATAATAAACAATATATCAAAATTAGTTATGCAGTATGCAAATAATAACTGTTTATGAAATTAAGAACTCTTTATGATAATTTAAAATAAAGCTAATATTTTTGTGCATTTAGAATTTTAGAATTTACAAAGAGGAGTTATTTATTAGATAACAGTGTATGATGAATTTGGAAATATCAATATTCTGGATATTAAAAAGAAACGATATAATAAGAGTAGAATGTGTTCATTTACATTATTATGTTTCTGCAATCATCTCTGCAAGCTTTCAAATCATGTACATACATATATGTATATGTGTGTGTGTGTATATATACAAATATATGCAAAATATAAACAATAAACATTTACAGCGCGGACGACTGGCAATGTAGCAAGTGTGGTAACGTAAATTGGGCCCGCCGACAACAGTGTAACATGTGCAACGCCCCGAAATTCGGTGAGATAGAGGAACGCACAGGATACGGAGGTGGGTATAACGACCGAGGGGTCGTCGAGTACAAGGAAAGGCGAGATGAGGATGACGAGTACGACGAGTTCGGACGGCGTAGGAAAAAGCGGAAATTAGAGAAGAATTCCGACGACGACTCGAAGGATTCCAAGCATAGCAGCCCGCGTAGTAAATCCAGAGACAAGGAGGAAAGGAACGAAGAAGA
The DNA here is from genome assembly GCF_001594065.2 of Cyphomyrmex costatus. Taxonomy (NCBI): domain Eukaryota; kingdom Metazoa; phylum Arthropoda; class Insecta; order Hymenoptera; family Formicidae; genus Cyphomyrmex; species Cyphomyrmex costatus. The sequence continues at coordinate 242,426 of NW_017277972.1, read as the reverse complement.
GGAGCAAGAGGAAAATGTAAAATTTCTTTTATGTCGATAAAAGTGGCATGACTTGAAAAGTGTGATAGAATTTGATATGTCACGCTCTTTGATGTAGCATTGATTAAAATATGTTGTGGGCATTGAATTGGTATCGTAAATCATAGGAGGAAGAGGAAGACGACGAGGAGGAAGAGGAGGAAGATGGTGATTTATCTAAATACGACCTTAGCGAATGGGATGACTTTGCACCAGCAAAAAAAAGGTAACTATACATACAATTACATTATTATCCATCTTTGTAAGCATTATTGCAGATTGTTATCTTTCAGTACAAACGGAAGTACTATATCTTCGGAAGCACAACGGTCAAGGTAAATTAATAGCGGTAATGCAATGCAAATTATATCCGTTACTCAATCCGTATAATTAACCAATGATCTCTTGTATCATTAAATTAACGACATTTGTATCAAAAACGTTTATTTAAGGCATGAAACATATTTACAGAAACGGAGATGATCGGCGCGATTCAGGCACATCCAACCAATGAAGGGCTGTACAGAAGGACAGGTTTGACTTGGGTTTCGGGTATAAAATTGATTATGATGATCAGTTGCAGACAGCATACAGTGTGATGAATTTTGCTAAAATAATGTATAGTTCCATATCTTAAGACTTAAAGTATAACCTGCTCTTTTATTGCGATATTGTATCTCAGTATATCGCGTAGACATCGAGTAGAAAGATTTAGCGTCGATTTAGCTTTAGCAAAAGGAAGAAGCGCAAACGTTTTTTTCTCATTCAACATATGAAATTTTACAGGTGAACCAGGAGATGAGAGAAAGAACGCAACCAGTGCTCGGCAACTAAGGAATATACGCAACGCAAGTTTTAGTAATTTAGTACGCACCTTTGTGGATGTAAAGTGGCCGATAGTGTGTGACTTATTACAAAGGGAAATCGACTAACGATAAGCTTTACATTTATAATTGAGCTCATAGCTTCGTTGATTCTAAGGAAGCGAAAATGTAGGTCTCCTATTTGCTCGGGTAATATCGTTGTTCTAACGCGATTGCAAAGTTTATGAAAAACTACTTCGGCGCAAGTAGCACGTTTCGTTAGCGAGATACGAGATTGATAATTTCAACATGAATCTATAGAAGAAATTATACAGAGCTCGTTTTACAAGCTAAATATGACGTTGTAGAAAAAGATCTTACTCCTATGGTAATAGATGGTGTCAACGCTGCTCTGCGCAAGCCCCGTCGTCTCGCAGTGTTCTAAGACTTCTAAGATTCCTATTACTTTTATCACAAACGTAACTATGTATCGATGTAGCCGTGTCACTGCTTCACATTGCTCAAATTGCCTGAAAGAACCTAACTTTTTCTTCTTTTGTCCTCCTCTTCTCTCTCTCTCTCTCTCTCTCTTTCTCTCTCTCTCCCCCCCCCCCTCCTTACATAATTTATCTATGGATAATGCTCGCATTAAGTGGACAATCACGTCGAGTGTAGTATTAAAGAATCATTCTCCAAACAGATATGTATTTTGCATCTTTTGGAAGAGACCAAAAGGAAAGGATACGTTCTCTTGCTTTGACTATCACAGATTTGAGTAAGTTGAGAAACAGCCTGCTCACTTTGAAAAATGTAGCGCTTTTTAAATTAGTCGTGTCCCGCGTCATTGCAGATAATGGACTTGTCGTGTGAACTCCGACGGCCGTGTTCTTGAATCGCAAAACGATTTATCGATCAAATATCGTACTGACTTCTTGTAAATATCTTTATTTTTCATTTATAATAAAAATCATTCATCAACAACATAATTGTTCTTAGTTCAATTAATTCTTTCCTTATATCGTAAACTACAGGTAGAGGAAGGGCGGGGAGGGGAGGAGAAGTCATGATTATGCACAGAGTTGGTCATGGGGAGGATTTATGAAGGAGTTTAGGGATATTGAAGGGATTATGTTGCAACAGGTATATATATATATATATATATAATATATATATAATATGTATAATATGTATATGGTATATATGTACAATAATAAATTTGAGCTTGTTTGACTGTGTTTAAGTATTTTAGTGATAAAGGAAGGATGAATTGCGGCACCGACGTACCAAAATCCTCTTGCTCGTCATACCATGCACTTTTTTTTTTATACGATTACTTTATCCCCGAGTAACCATTATGAACAGCACAAAAAAAAGGAGAGATTTCACTTATTTTCTTCCTCTCTTATTTTTTTACACTCGAGTAGTTAACATATTTCTTAATCTATATAGCAATGTGCTTCTCGATCCGAAGTACCGACTCTTACAAAAAAAAAAGGAAAGAAAAAAACCAGATTGTACATACATCAGTATTTACACGAACGCGAGGGAGAATATTCATACATTTTCGTTAACATTTGCGATTTACAAATAGTTCCGGAAGATCTCGGCTCAAAAAACGACACTTCCAAGACGTCGAGATAACAAATTTGGAAACACGACATACGTCATGGTCCAGACATTAAAGAGAAAAAAACTAAAAAAAAAAATCTCACTTAACACGTACGTAAACGTTATACACAATTGAAGAGTCAACAAAAATTTTCGTCGCACATCAGCCGTAACGATAATCAGCTTTGAAAATTGCGATGCTCAGCGACGCTCACCAATATTCATTCTTACTCCTTTCTGTCCTCGCGTAACATCGCCAGCACAGTTTACACTTCCAGAACTATCTCGCGTGATTAATAAGAAACATCCCTGACAGACGAAAGAGATAAAGATAGATGGATAGATAGAAAGAGAGCAAGAGATATTGAGAAAGAGAGAGAAAAAGAGGGATGAAAGGCCACCGTAAAAATCGTCCTTGTTCCCGTCATTCCCGTTCTCGTCATCGTTATCATTCACGATATGGATCAATACGCGCGGGCCAGCGTTCACTTCGGCATGAAAAATTGTTGATGCGAGTGCGAGTTCGGCGGTGGATGCAGATTGGGATGCGGCGGCCCGCTGCCTCTGGTACCAGTGGCGTAAAGCTGCTGTTGGAAGTTGTGAAACTGTTGAGCATAATTTGGGTCAGACATACTTGGTCCGCTTCCGACGAATGGGCCGGTCTTGAAATTGCTGGTTGCACCGCCCATGCTCGGCGGTAGAGGCTGAGTGGCATCGGGCGGTGGTCCCAGTCCCATCGGACTGGCCTTATTGCCGGATACGCCGTACATGCCTGGATTCGGCTGGTTCGACAGATTTTGCGACACCATGTCGGGTGGGAAGACTTTGTCGGCGTCCATAGAGCCGCCTGGGAAGACGCCGCCGCCTACCATATGCTGCATCCGCATCAAATTCGGTTGCGGTCGCATATTGCCGACCTGTCTCATGGACGGGTGCATGGTGCCGGAGGTGTTGATGGACTGACCGTCCATTCTGGGAGTGGCACCCATACCAGGGATCCCGGCGGCATTCATATTGGACGGCATACCGCTATGCGGACCCCCCATGTTGTTCGGCATACAACCGTTCGGGAAGTACTGAAGATTTACAGAGGGCGTCCCACCCATTTTCGACTCTAGATTCGACAGCGGATTGGTAAATCGCGGAAGGAAGTCCAGACTGGGTGGACCCCGAGGTGCGTGACCGACGTTCGGCCTGGCCGGCAAGTATTGTATGGTATTGGGTGCATTCGGCTTTACTTGAACGTTCGCGCCATTGTAGGGACTGGGACCTGTGACTCCGTGGCCGGTTATTAATCTTGGCGGTGGCGCGTGCCCGGGGTCACCGCCAGGATAAGCAGCGCCGGCTGCACCGACACCGGAGTGACCACCCATCATCCCATGACCACCCATTATAGCAGGATGCCCCATCTTGCTGGGAACCCCGCCGGGGCTGCCCGTATGCGGAGTAGTAGGGCTGTAGCTCGTTGGAGGACCCGCAAGACCCATGCACATACCGCCGACCTCGTTGCCGGGTTCACCGCTGGCTGCACCCATATGGCAGCTTCCGTTCATTTCACCACCCATCTGCATCATGTGCATTCCGGCGTGTGGATTGCCAAACGGCATCATGCCAACAGCGTTGCCGGAATGCATCGGCTCGTTGCCCAGCGAGTTGCTAGCCGCCGTATTCGTGAGCTGCTGGCTCATCTGCGCCAGGGACGTTATCGGATCGAAATTCGCACTCATGGTGTTCAAACCACCGAGTCGACCGCCAATGTTGTTAGGATTGAGAGGCACGTTGTCAGATGGTTGACTCACGTTTATAGACGGTCTGCCACAGGGGAAAGAAGCACCGGCGGGACCGCCGCTCAACGATGGCACTACCGTCGTATTGCTAGAATTGTTCGGATTTACCACTGTAGGCTGTTGTTGTTGTTGTTGCTGTTGTTGTTGCTGTTGTTGATGCTGCGATTGCTGTTGCGACTGCGTTTGCTGTTGTTGTTGCTGCTGCTGCTGCTGTTGTTGAACATCTTTTACGGACGGTGGAGATGTATCGGGTTTCATAGTAGGTGATGCCGGTATCGTTCGCGGTGGACCCATACTATCGGACATGCTGGTGTTGTGCGGCGTTGGACTACTTTGCGCGCTCGCGCTGGATTTGTTGCCCGGCTTCGCAGGATCCGCTGGAGTATGCGGCGCGACACTACCCGGGGTGTGCGGGGTGTGCGGTGTATGAGGACTATGAAGAGAACCCGTGAAACCTCGATTCATACTGTCCATTTGTACGGGACTCGCGCCCTCCGATCTAGTAGGAAATTGACTGTTACTGTCCAGACTTCCCGGTAAGATTCTGTTGGGCATCTCCGAAGAACCGCCGGTATTTCTATTGTCACAAGAAAAACATCACATAGTTGTGCGCAAATTTTATCATATTTATATCGAATGTGAGATCTTTTCGCTTTCGAATGCTATTACTCCATATTGTTTAAAATGAGAGAACGAGGGCCTCTACTTACGTGGATGAATTGCCATCTTTTAGACTCGTGTTAGGTTGTTTCTGAATAGTCAATTCCTGCCCTTCGAACGTGCTAAGGTATTGAAGTTGATGAGGACTCGGTACTGGCATCAGATTTGCTTCTTTCACGGCCGACGCATTAACGTTACCAGCATGTTGCTGCTTTTGTTGAGCTAAGGACTGTAGTGTTCGGCAAAACATACCGTCCACTAAATCGAAAAAACACACACACACACAAATTTAATCTATAAATAATATAAAATTTTTATTAATTACACTTTGATCAAATCAATGAAAAATTTTTGCAAAAAAGAAAATGTCGAAGTAAACCTACCGTTTGGTTGTTGATTGGTAGGAAAATCGAGGGAAGTATCTTTTTGAGCAGTAGTAGCACTAGGACTAAGAGCAGCGATATGGGAATGAGACACTGGTGTCCCTGGATTGCTGTGGTTCAACCGCGTCGTTGAAACAGCTGCTGCGGCTGCCGTCGGGTTCGGAGAGTCCTGGCTCGTCGGGCTTTGTCCTGGCAAGTGGCTGGTTCTCTGATTACCAAGTTGGAACTGTCTGTTGCAGTCCGCTGGTGAATTCAGAGCGGAACTTGCGCGCGGTGATGGTAGCGACAGATTGCTGGTCGGATTGTTAGGTGACGACGGATTCGGACTTTGAATCGCAATTGGTACACTGGCGGATCGAGTTGTCTGATGGTACGGTGGTGGCGGACCTTGACTTCGCGATACTCCAACCATGTTGGTACCGCGCAACGGTACTGCGCCAGGATTACCGACAGTCGTCTACAATATACACAATAAATGCATCTACTTGGACTTTTTTAACGAAAAATATTTTACTTAAGATTTAAACTTATTACACGTACCTTATTTTTTCCATCAAGAAACTGATGCTGTAACTTGTGCCAATCCATTGACGGAGAATATTGATTCGGAACACCTACAGGAGGAACATTCGTGGGAGGGCATGACACCGTCGTTCCTTGCGTCGCATCTGTTAAAGCATTGCCAGATTGTTCCTCCTTGTGACCGGGAAATAATATCATTTGCATCTTTCGCAAGGTCGCCAGTTGAACTTCTCTGTGCTGCCTTTGTTTCGGTGTCAAATTTTCATCTGGAACCTTGACACCTTGGAGAGATGGTTGTAAACCTCCTGGACCTGGACTCGTCGTGCCACCTAACAAATTCGGACTGTGGCCCATGGTAGCGTTATTAGCGGGTTGAGGATTGGCTGTGTTAGAAAACATAACGTACATTAAATTTTGGGCAAAAACATTAGTAATTGACATGGAAGGAGTATCTTTTACGAAAAATTACCTGAATTACCAGGTGAATTCGGCACAAGGCAAGGCACGTCTATGTTTCCATCATCCAATGATGGTTCAGAATTACCGAGGGAGTTTCCACCGTTTATATTTCGCAAGTTAGGTTGCTCGTTCCAAAATTGTGGAGCATTCGGATCTAGTGCTGGTAAATCCGGGGGTTGTTCAGTCGGGAAAGTATTATTCGCATTTCCCTGATGGCCTTTCTGTTTCATCATAGCAAGATTATTTAACCATTGAGCAGGATTTTGTCGAAATTGATTTACTTTATTTGGATGTTTCTAAAAGAATAAAAACGATAAATGTATATTAAATGGCAATTAAATAAACGATAAGTAATGTGTGTTGTAAATAATGTATATGAAAAGACAAGTTACTTTCAGTAACATTTCATGTGTGAGATATTTAACATTAAAAATGATACAAATGAAACACAGATATAAATGGTATAAATGAATAAAAAATAAGTAAAATTAAGAAAAAACAAAGGACTCTTTCTTTATACAAAATAATAAATATAAAAATGGCATTGTAAGATCATAGTTATTTCTAATATTTATGTTCACTTTAAATCCATAGTCATTTTAACCTCATACTGTTTTTACACACAGATTTATATAACGATTCTATAAATCTCTTTTATTCCTGTTGGCGATATCTATAATTAATGTCTATTCTGAAGAGGACCAAAATATGTGGTCGAAACTAGTTAATGTAATGTAATATAATGTCATACATCTTTATCATTGTTATGTTGTATTATAAGTTAGTTTTAAGCGTTGTTTCAATAGGTAAAGTTAAAATATATGATTTAAAATTTGCTGCTTAAAAATTATTATTCTTATTTATATGACTCTTACAATGCCATTTTTATGTTTATTTTATTTTGAAAAAATAAATACTTAAATGTGACAATAGTACTTATTCGTAACATTTCAACAGTTATACAAAATTTTTCTATGATTAAAAATTTAATTTCTGTAACAAACTGTTCATATATGTGTGTGTAATAGAAAATCTGTAGCACTGTTAAAAGAATTCAATACTGCGCACAATACCTCCAAATACTTTTTAGTGCCTGGTTGTGCACAATGATAAGCGATGATCGAATCATATTCGCCTCTCAACACCGTCTCTGCGGCTTTATTCGCCAGTGCGGTAGAAAATACAAAAACTTGACTCGACTGTTGCATATACTGAGTCTCCCCGCTGCTCGTACTAGTTCCCATCTGTTTTCCCACGACATTACTAACAAGTGGTTGAATGCTGTCCGCTGTAATAACATTTCCACTATAATCTACAGCAAAAAGGACAATTTGATTAATCAAATACGAGACACGTGAGAAGAAAAACAAACATACACAAGTAGAGACAAGAAGTAATGAACCACAGATGTATTTATAGCTAATCTTACCAGGTAGACTGTCGGTAGGATTGTTAGGGTCTCCCTCTTGCTTGACCGAATTCAGGATGGGCTGATTCCCATTGGTATTTTGATTCTCCCCAGTCATTGTACCTTCGCCATTGGATGGGTCCAGGCAAGGGTCTCTCGGACACTCGGAGGTATCTTCCCCGGTCGCATCGTCATTCCCACCTGTGCCTTCCTCCTTGATCTTAACCGGGTCGGCGTCAGGCTCATCCTTAACAACGGTGGTAGGAGGACAACAGCTAGGCTCGTTGGGCTTCTTTTCGGTTTTCATGGCTGGAGCTTACCGCACATACGCGAACGACCGAGCGTGTCAAACCTGGCTGTCGCGGCTGAACAGCGGAAAAAGACGCATGGCCACTGGCACTAGGTGTCCGCGTCCCCGATTGTCGCCAAGGAAGAGAAAGGACAGGCGAAACGAGAGAGAGAGAGAGAGAGAGACAGAAAGAGAGGATAGGTTAACGATGAGACGCGCACGTCGTCTGGTCGCGATATCGTAGATCACGCGCACTCCCCAGACGGCACCTACGGGACCGTTCCGTTGGCACGAAGCCCCGCCATGTGGCCACTTCCAACACACGTAGAGGACAACAACACGATGGACCCGAGTCCGTCGCAGTCTATCGTGTGTGCGTGTGTCTCGGGGATGCTGCGGGGAAGCCTCGCCACCTGGATCACCGAGACCCGAGATCCGGCCGGGACGGCCGAGTTTACCTTCGGGCGGAGAACCGGCTGGTAGCTGCGGCCGGAACGCGGCCGACGAGTCTCTCGTAGCGCTCGGCCGCGTGGGAGAAAGTTTGTCCCAAGTGTCACCCTCGTCACCACGGCACGCACCTTTTCGGCTGCTGCTGCTGCTGGTGTGTGTGTGGTGTGTACGTTGCGTGCGTGCGCGTGTGTATGCGTGGCCTGTGTGGTGCGCGGCTGCTGCGGCTGCGGCGGTGGCGGTGCGCGGCGCGTTCCACGCCGCGGGACTCACTCACGCGCTCGCGAACGCGGCGGGCCCGGGGGTGCACGGATCAAACAGCGGGGCGGACAGCACAGCTATACCTGCGCGACTCGGGATGTCGTCCACTTGGCCGTCGTACGCGCGAGCATTGTTCTCTCTCGGATCCCTCGACTTTATTTGTCACTTCATGGTCGCTTTGATTATTTATTTCTTTTACGCACGGCTGCCAACTCTGCCCGTCGAAAGTTTCGACGGGGGTTCGCCTCTCCGCTGCCGTAAACCGCGCCAGACGAAGACGGCACGATCGGGCCGGCGAGCGACGCGAGCGGGACGCGGGTATTACCGTTTGGGCCCTCGTTACGCGCATGCGCGGTCAGAGATCCCACGCTCGCTCTCTCTCTCTCGCTCGCTCGCCGCGCCGCACTGTATCCACCTCACGTCGCCCGCGCGGAGTTACTATTTTGGTCTTTCTTTGGTTATATTTTCACCTCGTCGCCTTCTTTCGATCGCGGCGGCGGCGGCGGTGACGACGCTGTGCGTTCCGACCGCCTCTCCGTCGTGTGTGCGGATGCAGTGCGACGCTCTGCGCGATACGATCGGAAAGAATATATAAGGAATACGCTTTTTTTTTTTTTTGGCCCCTGAATTTTATCTCGTATACTCCAGGACTCGCATTTAATGAATCGAAGCTTCGAGAGGATCGAGTCAGATCGAGCACGAGTCCGGACTGGAATCATCTGGAAATTCTGGAATGCGCGGTGCAGGGAGGGGAGGAGGAAGGGGGGGAGAGGAGGAGGGGGGGGGGGCAGGAGTTCAGGCTGCGCGTCCTCGCGTGGCAATGCACTCTGCATTCCCCGAGTTCCTGGCGACCGCGACGGATTCGTAGGTGTCGTGCGATCAGTCCCGTGTACTTCCGGCGGCATTTTCAAATTCTCGCGCGCAGGAAAAATTTATATTGTCGAGAATATATATATTTGTAATAAGGCTCAATAAATTTGAAAATAATTTAAAAAAACAGGGCTACGAGCCGAAAATTTGTTAATATATATAAAAATGTTAGTAAATGAAGAGTGTCGTTAGTTAAAAATGTATGTACATATAAAGTTTAATAAAAATTGAAAGCATACGTTTCGACCTCTATCATTGTTGAGAATGTTTCTTTGTTATCGATTTGTATCAATCCATCTTTGAATGTAGCGCGTTACTTTTTCTACTCCTTAATAATAAATTTGTAACTCAACTTGCGATCTTATGAATGAATTCTATTATACTTTTATGCTTTGAAATGCACATAAACGTGTAAGTTAAAAAAATTTCGATGGTAGCAATAATTCAAGCAATATTCGGTGTTTTCCACATTTAACAGACAACGAAATTCAATCCCGAGTCGCGGTTTTATTATATATATATGTGACGAAAGAATTAGAATTACTTGACAATTATTATTATTATTATTTAGTAGTATTATTATTATTTACAATTTTATTATTATTATTATTATATACAATTATAAGCTGGTTAGACGAACACCTCGTTTTGCTTAATTGGATCGTCGTGAGATTTGTACAAGAAAATTTGTATAAGAGATACTTTTATAATTTAGACCGGTTTTATGTGACTCCATACGAAAAGCTCGTCGCTCGAAAGGCGATAACCTACAACGGGATGATATATTTCATTACAAAAATGTCGATATTACGTCTGACTTGATCACAGAGGTTCCTGACATCACTTTGAAATCTACGCGAAGTTACATGACGAACGTGCTGCACATTTCTGTCCGTTCGACAAGATAAATCTCGCCCAAGGTGGAAACAAGAGAACGCGGATTTTACCTTTCTTCGAACGATACTTTTTTTATACAGAGAAGAAAAGGCGGAATTCACACGCAACTCACCCTGCAAGCTGATATATAACGAAATATTTACATTTAATATGTACAGAGTTGTCATTTTTGTCGAGGCATAGCTGGGCATAACCTGACTGTCGCCGGAGTCTCGAGTCAAATTAATATTTATGCAGCGACATATTAAATTGATATCGTGCTGAAGGTGAATCACTGACACACTTCCTGAAGAAATGACTCAGTTGGAGTTGGATCCTCAATTCACCCAGGGGCTGCGACTTCTGTACTCCACCAACAAGGATTCCGCAGAGCAGCTGCGAGCCCTGTTAGATGAGGCGATTAAACAGAAGTACGGGCCATCCAAAATGCTGTCGAATGTTCTGCACAAGAAGGTATAATGACAATTTATTCTGTTCACGTAAAACAAGTGAATTGCTCTAAATACATCTATTTTTTCAGTACATGATGGAAGAACCAGTGTTGAGCGATCACAGTAGCAGTAGCAGTAAGAAGAGCAAGAGCTCCAGCTCGTCCAAGCATTCGAGTAAATCAAGTAAGAACAGTTCTCCGGTTAATTTGCCGGCACGTGACACTCCACCGGACATCCTGCAGTCGGACGATACGCTGGCACTGGAAATCCTAGAGGACGATCTTACGTGTGTTATCTGCAAGGGGATGGACGTCGGGGCGAGGAACAGGCTCGTCGAGTGTCAGGAATGTCACTCTTTGTATCATCAAGAGTGCCACGTTCCACATATTTTAGATTCGCAGATAGATAATGTTCCAAAACAAGTGTGGTACTGCAGTAACTGTTCGAAGTCACAGGTGTGTGTATTCACCCACGTTTACCATTTCTTAAGAATACTTTATGTGGGGTATCGTTTCGCTTGCTTGCGAAAAATCCATTGTTATCATTAATTAATCACTATTAATGAATTCATGTTAAATTTTAAATAAGATAATTTACTAATTTGTTATTTTTTACTCATTCGACATTGATGCGAATTTTTACTGTAAGAGTTTTATTTTCTTTTCCTTCTTTACTACAATTGTATTAAATTTAATATCGAACGACAAACGTGAGAAATTTTTTTCTTGCACCATGTGTCAAAAGAATTAATTTTTGATATGTTACTACATACATTTGATAGATACATGAAGTATCGATATATCAAAGATCTCTTTAATTCGCAAATATTAGTAAATAATTGTAAATCTTGTTCGATCAATTTTTAAAAACACAAGATATATGCACATTAAATTGTGCATTTATTAATGTGAGATAAAAGAATTTTTTTAATCGAACATTAATGTTAAACATGTCATGACAATAAATAATTTTTTCAATATGAAAAAAATTACATAATTTGTTTCTAATATTATAATTCGATATGACTGAGAAACTTAAATTTTCATATGTAGTAATTATTATAATTTAGGTCTCGAAAGAAAGGAGTTCACCAAAGACTGTAATAGAAAGCAAATCTAAGGAGCAGAAAAAACCTAGCTCAAGTAAGTACATCTTTAATGATACATGTGTGAAATTAATCATTATAAACCAACACTGTTAATCTTCGTAGGTAGTGGAGCTAAGGTGACGCCAAATATTCATATCATCAGCGCAGATAGAAGACTGAAAGATATGATGAAGAAAGCTAAGCAGGACAAACGTAACACAAGTACTGCCACGAGTTCAAAAAACTCTTCATCCACTTCCCCTGCATTATCTTCAACCAAATCTTCTCAGGATAAATCAGGATTATTATATAAAATAAAATCAGGAGTAGAATGATTTGTTTAATTTGCAGGAAAAATAGCAAACCGATAAGATCGTATCCAGGTAACGTAATTTATAGAAGTATGAAATAATTTGTAATTATTTTGTTAATTAATTTTGTTAATCCGGAAAAAAGGACTACAATTTTTACCGTTACTTTTTACAAGGTACTAGATGGTTCAATGTTAGAGTAGTCGACAAATAAAGATCTGGATTTACCATCCTATATTGTATATACATGTAACTAAGAATAACACTAAGAATTTTGATTGGAAAATATTCTCATGCGATACACACATACAGCGTACGACATGTGTATTTATGTGGAAAAACTCGAAACGAAGAAGGAAGGTTTCATTGTTACTTTTTTTTGAATATATTTTCATAAGACCAGAGAAAGTAACGAGTCGCGCCCCCTTATGATAAAAGACAGACATCCTAAATAGACGGTATCACACTAATGTGTATTTATATTGAAGTTTAATCTCGAATTACATTCAATCGATATTAATACAATTGGGCCTTTGTGTATGTCTGAATTTCTTACTGCCTATATAAATACAATTCCATATTATACAATTTATTAATAAATGTACAAACGTGCCATGTAAATTTGTTACCTTTAAGCTTCCGCATTATTATTACAAAAATATTAAGTATGTAGAAAATAATGACATAATATTACTATCGCTAATAATTATTACACACGTAACATCATTCGTAATACAAGTCTGCGTTGACAGTTTTTAATGTAAATATACAATAGATCATTTTTTTAATACCTTTTTATTGAGATATTTATAAAAGGAAAGCGGTAAAATTATATAAACTTCACATATATATATATATATATATCTCAAGATTGCGTATTAATTGTATTAAAATATATATATATATATCATATACCCAATTTTTTCGTCACTGAAATCAACTCGCGTACGCTAATCTATTATCATAGAACATCGAGCCCGGAATTGATGTTGGTGTCAAAAATGCACAGTGGAAAACTATAACACGCGCCAAATACGTTCTACTGTATACAAGACATGTAAACTCGTGTAAGTCCTCGAATACGGAGAATGATTTAGTTAGCGACATACAAGAACTCCAAATGAAAACGTAACGAACATTTTGCGATAACGACAACTTGACGACTTTTTGGACTGGATAGGATATTCTCGAAAAGTTCACGTCTTGCGTATCCATATATTTATATCTTAACGTTAGTTAAATCTTAGTGCATCAACGAGCTGTGATAATTTCGCACGGGCACTATTTTGCGTGCCCGCGCGTCCGATTACAGATAGATCTTTACAAAGGTTCTCCACGAGAAAATTTTGAATCTCCAAGCCCACGAAAGACCGGGAGGGACAATTGTGTAGCTTGTGAAACGAGGTGAAAGTTACAATAGTGAACGAATTTACTGAATGTTGACCAATGAAATTATAAATCTCAGTAAATTCGCTCACTTTTATAACGTTCGTCTCGTTTCAAGCTACACAATCGACCCACAGAAGATCGGTCCACCTTCTTCGTATTCGTTCCTCCGCGGATATTTGGATGAAATGTTATAACGACTCAAATTGCAGGACACGCTCCACAGTGTCCTAATCGTAAGGCTGATAGTGCTGATAGCGAGTCTGTACAGCTGAGACTGCGGGTGGGCAAAAAATAACGAAGAGAGATAACAAGATATCAGTCGTTTATAATACCAATATATTTCTTGCGATTTTCGTTTTAAATGCAATTAGTCATTTGTCCCTACGTCCCCCATCGAGAGTTTGGCAAGAGTCATTTCGTTCTCTCGAGTGTCACTTACAAGTCTACTCGTGCGCGAGATGAGGCGGGGAAGGATGGGTCGAAGTACTATGTACAATGGAGGGAAAGAGAGAGAGAGATAGAGAGAGAGAGAGAGAGAGAGAGAGAGAGAAAGAGGACGACGATTCGTGAGGGATTGAAATTGCACTCATACATCCATACAAACGTAAGAACATTGTTGCGCTTAACTCGATGAACAGAGGACAGATATTTCTGCCACAGATCTTTCAGTGGCAATCAAGGTTGATCAATGTAATAAGACGGTCAGCATATCCCATTTTTTTTTTTCAAACAATCTTCAGCGATCCTAAAGACGTACATTTTTTTTAGGATACTAATTTAGAACAAAACAAAGATTAGTTGCCCAACATCGGTCAATTATTGTTCAACTAGAGTGCAGTCCACTTGGCGTTACAAAAGAAAACTCCCACCAAATGTAAAGCACCCATTGTAAACTGATCGTCTTAGTTTAATATTAGTAAATAACAAGATGATCTGGAAAAGGATCCTTTTTTGCAACCGTGGGAAGTCCTGTCTCTTCGCTGAGACAGGACTGAAACTGAAAGTGTAATCCAATCAGTGAATCTAAGCGAAGGAAATTTCCAACAGTTGCAAAATAAACATTCTGCTGAACGCGACTGTTGGCCCTTCCTCACTGTGGATCTAAATTGGTATAAATCAATCGTATTACTTTCTCTGCTAAACGCAGCCAGTGTGATACAGTGAATTATTACATCCTTGCTGTTTGCTAATGTTAAAGTTGAAATGATTATTATATTACACTGTTTCTTGTTGGAGGAATCCATATACAGTCTGTCTAGTAAGAGCGTGCTAGGCCTATCTCAAAGAAAAGTGGCTTATTAGCCTTAAATTTAAATTGATTGTATTCAGTAGGCAGTGTTGCGCTTAGATAATTCAAAATTACCTATATAGATATAGATAAGATAAATGACACAAAAATGTATTTTAGATAAGATGAAGATAATTCATTTTACATTAATCTAGATAAAAGATGAAATTAAAAAAAATGTTTACCTAGATAATTTTTATATAAGATAATTTTGTTTTTAAGCAACTATTTGGTAGTAAAACGATTTAGGATACAAAAAATATATTCATTATTTTTATAAATATTTCATAAATATTTTATAAATCTTTATCCTTTTTAAATAAAAGTTTTTCGAATATATCATCTAATAAACGGTTTCTACATGGAATTAATATTTGTTATCCGCAACTAAAAAGATGTTCTACTGGCGCTGATGATAGCAATGATGTATTATATTTTAAAAAAATTTATTTAATGTGTGGATATAAATTCAGAATATCTAATTCTTTTGATTTGTTTTCTAAATATGAGAGTGTCGCTTTGAATGACTTGTGTCGAACCAAAATGTTTTGTCTATATCACGAAAAAAATCTTCATCACTACTACTACTGAAGATTGATTGTTTACATAAAAATTTCTTACAGTACTCTTCTACAATCTTAAATAAATTGAAAAAGATAACATTTTTTTAAAATTTAAGATAAGATAAAGATAGTATATATTCTTAATAATCTAGATAAAGATAAGATAAAGCCATTTCTTCATCTAGATGATTATCTAGATAATGGAAAACACTGTCAGTAGGATTATGGCCAAAATGCAATTATATTAATAAGGAGTCCAGTCACCAGCTACATCTATAATAGGACTGGCACCTCCGAGGCATACTTTCCACTACAGTCTGTCTAGTAAGAGCGTAGCAAGGCTTACCTACAGTCGAGTAAAGATATATTCTGAATTTTTATTTTCGCTGATAGGTGTTACCTTTGTGCTGCATGCATTATAAACAAAGTACCCGTTGTTGCTTGAACTGTGTTAGAATAAACGATTTGCTGCAAAACGAATGCGATTTCTTTAGTGGAAAGTATGGCTCGGAGGTGCCAGTCTATTATAGACGCAGCTGGTGTCTGGACTTCTTATTAGTATAATTGCATTTTGGCCATAATCCTACTGAATACAATCAATATAAATTTAAGACTAATAAGCCATTTTTCTTTGAGATAGGTCTACTACGCTCTTACTAGACAGACCTTCCGTACGCTCTTATTGAACAGACTGTATTACCAGAAATGATTTTAAAAAAATCAAAGCGAAATAACACGCTATTTTAACTGAAGATTTTCCGCGGAGAATATGAAAGAAAAATAAATTTTGAACTAATTATACTTATATTTTTTAAACTATTTGACTCTTTACTCTTATTTTTATTTAATTTAAAAGAAAAATGTTCTTAATAAGAAAAATTATCCCTTCCATATCTCTCTCTCTCTCTCTCTCTCTCTCTCTCTCTCTCTCTCTCTCTCGTCGAAGCTTAACAAAGAGTAATCTTAACTCGACACACGATGTGTTTAGATTTATCTATATATGTATATATACATGTACATATACATATATATACATATATATATATATATACTACGAAGCATGACACACTAATTTCGCCCCATCGGACGTCGCGAATCGCTTCTTCTCAGTCCATTACGTTATTAATTATAAACGTTGAATGCAGAATTGACAAGCTTTTCAGATGGATGGAGTCGACTTTTTCGACTGTACGGTCCGCTGGGAAGCTCTGCCGCGTGGTGCTTTCCTGGTATTTATTTTAAGACGCTCGCACGATCCTCTACCTTTATAGCCGGCGTTTTAATAAAATATTCAGCGAACATCACGTATAGAGGTGGCGTCAATATTTTACCGTTAGCTTTCCTCCGACACACACCACACACACACATATATATATATACATACATACAAATACATATATTTGTCCTCTGCTTACTATCTCGTTTAACTTTTACCACACGCTCGTAACACACAAGGTGGAAATTAAGAAGCGGAATCTTGAAGCGAGAAACGGATAGATAAATGCTGTCGACCTTTTTTTTTCCCCCCCTTTCTTATCCACTTTATTCACAGCGCGGCAGAGCTGCGAAGCACCTGTACGTTCGCAAAGTAATAGGGTGACGTTGGGTGCCTTCCAACAAAAGCGACACAGATGACACGGTGTATCAGCATGTCTTTGTTGTTCGCCAATGTCAAACAAGGATGAGATGATCACCGTGTTGTACCGCGTCGCTTGTTGGAAGGCACACGTTATATGGGTTCTATCGTGCTCGAACGTTGTGCCGAACGTATATATTTTATATATGCCGCGCGAGAGCGTCTTCCAACTGAATTTCATCGAAATAAAAACGTCCTGTCGGCAGGCCAACTGGCACCCGATAACAGGACGTAGACGAGACATATACGCGGGGATGTGTGTGCCTGTGTGTGTGTCCACACGCACGAATACATGTGCACGAGCATGTCTCCATGTACGTCAATCTGTACGACGCAATATATTCGAAAGGACACAAAGAGCCCGTATTAACGCTAAACGCGCCGATCGTTATGAGCCCGTTTAACGATAAATGTGCCATCAGCGAGAGACACGACCGAACCCTCGCGCACAATTTCATTGTACGATATGGTTGTCCCTTATATAGAAACTGATTACTAGTAAAATTAATCACTCAATTCGAGTACTCCTCAAAACTTTTGGAGTAAATCTCACTCTGAAAACTGAAATCTGCGACAGATCTTTTACAATAAACCCCCACTCGTATCATGCAAGTGTGATTAGTTAAAATTACAGCTCCAAAATAAATCATAGACCGTTGTGTAACGATATTTCAGTCGATCAGAATAATGGCAGTTTTCACAGGGCAATAATAACGATACGGCTATGTGATTCAGTCAGTCGTAACGTAATCTAAGTTTTAAACGATAAAATATAACTACCGGGTGAGTGGAGAGTAACTGGCGCGGTAATCAATGCGTTTGAGTTTCAAATCGTGAAAAATAGAATTTAGCAGGGATGGGAAGTAACTCGTTACTTGTAACGAAGGTACAGTTAGAGTTACTTTTTTTCAGTAAACTGTAACTTAACTTCGTTACATTTTTTGAGTAACTAGTAACTAATTTAATAGTGACTTTTATAATTACTTTATATATATTCAAATTCTTATTTATCAATTTAGTGTGCGATAGTGTCCATTTGGTGCTATAAATGCTTCGAAACGTTTGATTAATCAGAAGAAAGAAATTTAATTAAAGCGTTCAACGTGAAAATTCTGATGAAAAAGTAACTTACAAGTTATTTCTTCAGTAACTGTAACTGTAACGAATTATTTTTCAGAGTCAATAACTTGTAACGGTAATTAATTACTTTTTGAAATAAAAAGCTGTAACTGTAATTAATTACTTTTACAAAGTAACTTTCCCATCCCTGGAATTTAGCCATCTCCACGCAGTTACTGCAGATTACTGACTTATTGTTGCTTTGTATATGCATTACTAACTCGTTTACAACATGCTCCAGACTTCTAATCTATTACTAACGGCTTATTGTAGAAAGTCCATCGCTCTTAAAGATTGAAAATTGATCCCCACTCTTCTCCAAAACTAATTTTCATTCTCTAGAGTGAGATTCCACTCCAAGGAATTAGAGAATATTGTATTAAAAGTATCCTTAAATGATATTTTTAAAACTCAAAATAAGTGATTAATTGGCTAATCAAATGATCAAGTAGTAGTTAAACTTTTATAAGGGATTTCTTCTTCAGTTTTTCCCGGGATAGAAAAACGGGGAAAAATCTCTGTGTGGATAATTTGACGATTCGAGCCTCTCGTTGTTTAAATGCGAAACATGGCAGTGGCGATAAACAAAACCAGAAGGTTATACATTAATAACAATTTACGCAGGACGTTTGTCACGTGTAGGACTCGGTATAGCGACGGCAATTCTGTCGTTGTATTTTCCTCCGAAACAATGTTAACGGCAGTGCTTAATGTCAATCGGGATCATTTGCGATACGCTCAAAATCGCAGCTGTGATCAGCTGCGATATCCTTGCTGCAAAAACTGTCTGGTTGAAAATGGACGAATCAGAAGAGTCATTGCAATTAGAAAAAAATGAAAAGTTAATTAAACTGAGATTAAAATTAAACTACATTGATAGAAACTGGATAATAGAAAAGACAAATTTCACTCTTAAGATTGAGATTCTCACTAAAAGTTCTTCTAAAAGTTGTATAGAGTATTAATGCACAAATTAATTTTAATCTTGATCTAACTTAATCTTTTTCTTTTTAGTTCTAAGAATTAGAAAAGGATAAAGAATAAATTAAATCGAGATTACAATTAATCTACATTAGAAAGGGACATCGTCAGAATTGTGGCTATCTCACCTAAAATTCTAGTAGATTTAATTAGAGAATTCTGATTCTTTTTCGTCCAACTAAAATTCTAATTAACTCAACCAGACACTTTTCCCAGTGCTTACTTCTCAGTTTTCACCACACTCACAATTCTCTCATTCACATACACATATATATAATCCTTAAATATATGTTTGTGTCTTTTTATTAAATAAGTATGATGAGTTTATACATCGTTAGTATAAAGTGGAAACCGAAAAGTTTATGATACTTTCAACGCAGGACGAGCGTGGTGCAAACCCGTCGCACCGTCTCGCCCGTGGTACAACTTCAATCGTTCATACAAGTGTTACTTTCGTTATCCTGTTCGCGCGGATATTTCGATACCGGTTCGAAATTCGTTACTCGGGAAAGAGCTCTATTGTGAATGTTTGCATCCAATCTGCGTGCACCGAACTCAAATGAAAATATTGCATATCCTGATTAAAAAAAAAAGTTGATAAAGAGTAATAGAAAAATCTTGTCGTTTTGAATACGGAATCTGGTTCGTAAATTCACTGATTTGAATCAAATCTTATAGGAAACTTTTACAGATCTTATGGGCCTTCTACAATAAGCCGTTACTTAAGTTTTAAGCGTTAAATCATAAGAAATTTACCAACCACAATCGAATGTGAGAAGAATAATCGACTGTGAGTGGTCAATTTCTTATGACTTAAAACTTAGATAATGGCTTATTGTAGAAGACCTATATAGAACTTGATAAAATACAATAGAACTCATAGCCGATCAATCGTGATGCTCGCGAAGTCGACGATAGAAAATGATATAAACTTGTATAAAACAATACAAATTGATAGAAATGCTATCGTTCTTAATAGTTTTCTATCAACTTTTTTTTACCAAGATAATCGCATGAGTTGTGGGATATACATAAATATTGTATGTACTGTACGCGAGGGGGTAATCATTTGATGTAATCGTGGAACGAAGTTCCTGAAATCATAAAATTTATATGAAATTCCGATATATATAATCCGATAATTACATACTACACGAAATAATTGTGTAATATTAGATAAAATCGTTAATTTTACCAAATGCGACCGCATATACATATAGTGAGGAAAATTATTTGTCATCAAATAAAATTATATGAAATCAAATGAAATCATGTAATCTCTGTGGGGCAATATTTCAGATAGTGGTTACCCCCTCGACTGTACGAGGTACTGAATTCGCAGATGAGAATGATGGCACCTCTGCGAATGTTAAGTTACGTACGTAGAAAATGTGTACGAAATTACGTTTACACGATAATCAATGTCGGGGAAAACCCGAATCCAACGAAATCTCGATTAATCCCGTCCGGGGAGGAGAGGCGGGGAAGCCTGAATCGAGCGGTACTAAATTCGCTCGCCTCGCGCGAGATCTAAGTAAATAATTAACGACATCGCGTGCGAAATCGATCGTGACAACCGCTCTTTCTGGCAGGATCCGATAATAGAATGGAGGTGTGAGTGAAAGGTGAGACAGGAGAGAGGTGCATATGACTGCGGACAGAGAAGAAGAAGAAGAAGAAGAAGATGTTACTTCATTTCTCATGAAAATCATCACTTTTCGATCGCTTGTATGTCCAGAACGGCTTGACCGATTTTAAATTTTTTTAGCTCAAATTACTCGTGGCGATACCGTCTTTCAGGATATACAGGGTGTCCCATTTTAAACGATCCAGCCAAATATCTCGAAAACTAACTCCAGTAGATAAAAATGTTTCAGACAAAAGTTGTTTGACTCGAAGGGGGACATGAGATGGTGCCATCGATTTGACCTTGGATAGTCCTCTGAAGGTTTAATTTTTTAAATGGAACCCCTTATTTCTCATGGCACATTCTTACAGCTCATCTCGAGAGCTTTCCAAAACACTATAATTAAATTACTTCTATATGAATAGATCTCACGTATCTCGAGTACATGCGAGAATTGGCGCGTTCCTTTGAGTCTTTTCCTTTTTGGACCTCTGGTGGCGGGCCGCCACAAGTGAAAAAGAATAAATATCATCTAAACTTTAAGGAATAAATATTAATATTTCTAAAAATAAAATGTTATTTATATTTCTTTATGAATTATAAGAAAGAGAGTTCCTAATAAAGTAAATGGTTGTATGTGCTATGATTATCACTGTGTAATTACTTTACACAATTTAATATTTTAATAATAACTTTTTGTACGTTAAATTCATAAATATAAAAGTTATTATTTGTAAATGTAATAATTATTTATCAAAAAAAAGTTTTGCTAAATAATTAAAAATTTCATGGAAGATACGGGCCTAATGTATTTGTCACGGACGCTCCTGAGGCTCAGCGTTACGCGCTGGATCAGCCCCGATCATTGCTTTATAACTTAACTAGTACTTAACGAAAAGTAACTTAATTATAGTGTTTTGGAAAGCTCTCGAGATAAGCTGTTAAGAATGTGCAATGAGAAATAAGGGGTTCCATTTAAAAAATTGAAGGTGACCTTCAGAGGATTATCCAAGGTCAAATCGATGGCACCATCTTACGTCCCCCTTCGAGTCAAACAACTTTTGTCTAAAACATTTTTGTCTACTGGGTTTAGTTGTCGAGATATTTGGCTGGATCATTTAAAAAGGGACATCCTATATAACGTTCGATTCAAAATTTTTTACATTTTAGTAGTTATGCACCCCTGAAAAATGAACTTTGGTGGCTCGGGATAAGAGACTTGTAGTGTCAGTTTTTTAACATGGCCGGAGACACTACCGCGTCTCCTCTGATAGAACCATTACCGCGCATATACCTATTTTCAGGGGCAGCCGAGGCGAGCAAATCTCTTACCGCATCGAAACAGATGGCACACATACGTATGTAAGAGACGTATATCAGCATAAAATCAGAAACAGATATATGAATACAGTATTTATACGATTAGATTACAAAGAGGCGTGTACACGACAAAGTGTAGAAATTCACAGTTAGCACAGATTGACGTACATCCACGATCGCGAGCTCCAGTTTTGTTTCTCGTAATATATAAATAAATATACGTATTTACATATGTAATGAATACATATGTAATAGAATAGAGAAAAAGAGATACAGGTTGTCGAATGGTCGTAAACGCGGGGAGCCTGGGGACCTGGAATATAATTGAAATTACGTTGCGCGGCGTATTAAGTACAAGAGTATGAGCACGTCCCCAACCTCCCTGGACCTACACCGATAACTCACCGATCAATCTTCACTGCGATTGAACGACGAGTTGTCTACGTTAGCTTTAAACGGATCGATAGTCTGTAAAAGTGCGTAACCCGAAAAAACTTGGCAGTGCGTGCCGAATGTAATAATCGGTACTCATTTTCCACCAATACTACAAAATGCGAAGGTCATTAAAAGTTTCCTTTAACAAAAAAAAAAAAGACAAAAAGGTAAATGCGAGTTAAAAAAATTACCAGTCTTATACAACTAAAAAGTAAGTTAGATCCTTTGAAGAATACTGTGTGTCGTTATGTCACGATGAGTATCTGCTAAAATCTATCGCGACAATTGCATTTAAATCTCAGCCAGAGTATATCAGTGAGTACAAAACTTCACAATCGAAACAGTCTAATAATACAAATTAATCTAATAATAGTCTCGTGACACGATTTGATGTAAAAAGGTCCGTTTCGTTTCGCATCTGTTACACTTGTAGCGAATTCGGCAGACTGCACTGAGTGCGTTAACTTTTTCAGTGCCGTACATTCGACTTGTGCACACTGGTGTCAGTGCATTCAGATTGTCTTATTCGGCAAATGAAGACTCTGACCCAGTGTAGTGCTGAATTTATATTCAGATCAACCGAATGAACTAAACGAATTCGAGAATGTTGCACTGACGTTTCTGACAGTGTAGTTTGGCATAGCACCAAAGTGGTTCTGCACTCGCATGTCAGAGTCAGTGCATGTGTACCGAATTCGCCATTAATAATCTAATAAGCATAATTAATAGGCAGCATTATATATATATAGATAATAGAGAAATAATTAATAACCGTCGATAATAATAATAATAATAACACAATATCATAATACGTACAATGGAAGATAAAACTTTAGATGCTTCACAAAATGGCCTTTCTAAAAAATTATTCGCACTTTGTTAACTACCACGTATATAGAGAGACTCGCAGATATAGAGAGACTCGCAGAAGCAAAATAAGAGATAAAAATAAAAGAAAACGATTTCGTTCGACGTTAGACGATATACGTAGATAGGCCTAGAGTAGACTGAGCTGCTCTTATAACTTTTTTTAACTCTTAAATTTTTTTTTGTTAACGTTACTTTAATCGCCTTAATTTAATATTATCTGTTACTCTGTCTCTGAATTTTATAAGGGTGCGTAACCCCCAACTTATAATACATATAGTCCCTCTCTAACTAGCTCACTACAATCCGTGGAGGTGTGTTGCGCATGATTCTTTGCTTTATATATATATATATATTTTTGTATGTATATATATATATAACATATTAATAATTATATATATATATATATCATAATGAAGATAATAGGCATAGCCACTCGTGTTCAGATCACAGACTACGCGCTGCCGTACATCGCTCTCGTACAGACAGTCTGGTGGACACTATGGCTTTCTCTCACTTACCATTAGACATGTTACTTTTACTTTATGTTATGTATTCCGTATTTACGTACACACGTATAGATATCAGATCGGCCATAAAATTTACACTTAAAATTTTTCTTCCCTAATAAGTATTTGCACCGATCCACGTCTCGGATCCTCAAAGGAGTCTCGACAGAGAAATGGTATTTTACGACGTAAAATAGAGTATAGAAAGTTAAAATAACTTAGTATTATATATAAGACAACGAAATCTCTCGCCTATGCTACAATAACAATAATAACCCGCGAAAAAAAATTTAATTCTTATACGAATTAAAACTCGTAGAAATTCGATAAGACTCATATACACAAATATTCTGCTCGTTTCCTTCAGAAAGATTTAACAGGGGGCGTCTGTCCAGCGTCGTGATTTAAGGATCAGAGGCGCGTACATTGCCTACCAATATCCATACATGTTTACAAGCGTATTTCGGTATGGCCAACACGTAAAGACGGTAAAATATTACCACGAGGACTGTCTATCCCGTGACCTATCGCCTGACTAGCCCTAACGAAATCGCGTGTATCTTTCTTACGGCATTGTTATTCACACGATGTGTTTCAATGTGTAATATTTGTACATATGTAACGAGGTGTAGCTGATGCATGAAGTGGAGGCACTAGTCAGAATTTCTGGAGAGGTTGACGGGTCCTGGGATGGAAGTGAGGAGGGTATGTCAGCAGGCACTGGTCTCTTCTCCCTCGAGCGTGTACGCTACGTTTTCTAGTCTATGAGCTAGGTGTAGTTTACGACAGCCCGCATCTGTCTCCAAGGCCTCTAGGATCTGAAAAGAATTTCATCGTCACGGCTTAATTTCACCCACCAAAAGCGAGAAAATAATGAAGCGACCATTTCCAATTGAGTATACAGTATTACTCACTTGTTCATAATACTTGCTGACATAGATGTAGAGCTCTTTGAGCGCCGCGATTACGTCGAATTCGTTGGCGTGAGATGCGCTCAGTTGCTGCATAGCACTGGACATCTCCTGATCGGTAATCTGCGGCAGTCTTTGTACATCTGTATAGAATCGACCCACTTTCTCGCGATAATGCGGTATATCCTTGGCGAAGAGCAGCTTGTTAGACGGCGAGTCCTTGCCCAGTCTGTGTTCCGTCATCGAGCACGAGTCCATGAACGTCTGCGCGATCACAGAGAGGCTCGAGTCCACCGTCGTGGACTTGTTGATGTCGAACATAAAATCTGGATTTTTGATAAAGTTAACCCAGAACCGGAGCGGCAGGCTGTTTGACTTCCACGCGTGCGCCACCTCCGGATCGACAATGCCATGCTGCTTGGCAGCTTCGTCGAGAAGATCGAACAGCCATTTAACCGCGCTAGGCAACGCCTCATTAGCGGTCAGTATGGTGTTTAGAAAATCGTCGACGAACTTTTGTACAGTGCCCTTCGTCGATAGCAATCGCGTCAGAAATATCTCCGGGATCGCCTTGTGCGTTCGCTCGGGATGGTGGTGCTTGCTGCTTCCGGTAAAGCCTAAGCCGGGCGGATAATGTACATCCTCGATAGGCCTCACCAGATGATACAGCCGCTGATTGCCGCCATGGGCGCTCTCGACGTCGCCGTTCGCCGTTATAATAGGCGGCGAGTGTTGGGAGTCGAAGTACAGACCGCTCACGGGATGATTGTACATTATAGGACTGATCAGCCCGTGATTGGGCGTGGATGGAAGATGCGTGGACGAACAGTGATTTGAGTGTCGATGTAGATGATGATGCGACGGCTGATGGTGCGAATGAATCGACGGTTGTTGCTGCTGCTGCTGCTGCTGATGCTGCTGTTGCTGCGGATGATAATGCGAGGGCTTGCAATTGTGGCAGGGTGGTTTACACGCCACCGAGAAGCCATCGTTCTGACGGGGAATCAACGACATCACCGCTGACTCCTTGACGCCATAGTGCGCCAGCGTGTTTATCTTCTTCCACTCGCCGCAGCATTTGGTCGTGAGATCCTCATCTTGCAGGGTCAGGTGACCACCACGACCATGCCGCCACTCCAGATCAACGTCGTGTACGGACGGCCTCAACGAAAACGGAGTATTCTTGTACAGCGCGTCGAGAATCTTCGATTTCACCTGGCTTATAGTATCGCAGTCTAGGACCTTACACTGTATCTTCTCGTCAAGATCGTCCTGCACCACGTGCAACGTGACGATCGTGTGCTCGATCTGCTCGCGTAGGAGTCTCTCCTCAGAGAGCGAGTATCTCGCGTCGTGCGTTATTACATCCACTGGTCCTTTCTCTATCTGATGCTTAATCGCCTTGAACAGCAGGAATAGGGATGAGCCGGCATAGTCTTTTAGATAGTTGTACATACAAAGCGCCATCCAATTCGTTAACATTTTCTCCACCACGGATTCTGTTCTTCTTAACATAAGTTGCGGATGCTTTGTGTTCACCGCTTTATCGATCAGTCTCAATAATAAATTCATCAGTATATCCGTGGCGTATTCCATTTTACCCATTAAGACGACCATCAGTAAGGAAGCGACGTTCACTTTGTCTCTGATGTTAAAGTCCTTCTGAGCTTCCAAGGTCTCTATGAATGTCAGCACGAAGTACTTGTTGTTGACGAGCTGCTCGAATTGTATCATCGCTGCATCGTAATTGGTGCGCGAGATGTTGCTGCGCGAACGCGGATCGTTTAATATGGGATGATCTATCACTCCGGGGAAAAACACTTTCATAATGTAATTTTTATGATCGAGAGTGGGTATGCCCGACGACTCGAGATCCGCGGTCAAATCTGTCATATCCGTTTGTAGTTCCGCAAACGCCTGTTTGCACTCCATGCGGACGTTACTCTCAAGCGTATCCATTTGTATCTGTATGCGCTTATATTCCCGTTCTGCTTGTGTGCTTTTACGACGATATATCACCAGCACCAGGACGAACAGGAAGATGAGGCCGAAGGTGCCGGCGGCGATACCGGCGATCGCTTCCGGTGGTATCGGATAGGATTTGATAACTTCGTAACGCAGATAACCGATGGGAAAGCGTAGACTGCGACCGACTCGTACCACCACCAGGGGTAATCCGCTCTCAGTTTTAATACCAAGCTCGTCTGTGTCAGCGGGCTGTTGATCCGGCGGCGTGCAAACCAATTGCGTGAGTGCCAGCGACGTTACATTGCAGGGCATGATACCCACGGTGACATTTACGTCGGATTCATCGCTGGCATAATTGAGATTCTCGCCCTCGATCACCAGCGTATCCCCCTTGTACAGTTTGACGTTTCGTGGAAACGGAAAGAACGTTGGATCCTCGACGTAAAGCAGTCGATTACGGAGACTTTGTTTCTCCAAGTCCCTCACACTCTCAACGTTATCCATGATAAAAGCGATCTTGAGGGACAGCTGTGATTCCTTCAGTCTCAACGAATGCGGTGATGATGTACCTAGAACACTGGTAGAAGCCGCCGAACGTTCACTGCGTCGGATCGAGACGAACCTCTTGGCGACGCTCGGACTTGGACATTCCATTTGCGTAGGATTCAGGACGGTGCAAACGGTTCTGTTCACCGGCAATTGTTCGTTATCGAAGTAAACCTCCATTTCAGGTTTCTGAATGGTGTCTAAGTTTGTGCCGTGTACGGTGATCATGCGGCCACCCGAGGCAAAGCTCCTCAGTGGCTTGATTTCCATGATAGTCGGGTCGTGAGTGTAATTATACGGATTATCCATCAGAGTGCGATTCGCACCGTCGATGCTCAGCGTAAGCCGGTGAATTCGTCTAACGCGACCCGACTTACTGGTCACGCAAGTCAGCCTTGTGCTACTCGCTTGGGTCGCGTTCACGTGGCACGGCAACTCGTCCAGGTACGCTGATATCGTACTACCGATGTTAAGATACTTACCAGTAATAGCCAGTTGCGTGCCGCCGCTCTGCGGCCCGACCGACGGATACACCCCCGATAGGCGTATATCCTTATAATTGAACAGCACCGCGCTCTCCGTGTACCCGGCATCGTTACCAACCACGACGGACGCTGCATCCGTGGCCTCGTGCCGACCGGTGCGGCAAACAATGCGCACCGATACCTCGTAGTCGACCAGAGTGCACGGAGTGTTGCCAATGTGTATCTTACCCTCTACGTCACTCTCCTTCAGCCCAAGATTGCTACCCTCGATCGTCACCAGCGTGCCGCCCTCGATCGGTCCACTGAGCGGCTTGATCATGTCTATTCGAGGTTTCGGGCATTCGGTGAACGGTGACTGTAGACACGAATGCCGGTACACGCAGCTATTCCCGCACCAAGTGCACTCAAATCGAGCGTCCCGCGTCACGCATAAGGAACAATCCGCGTGCTCGCGGTGCGAACCGAGCACTTCGCACTTGTATAAAATTATCGTGGTCTTATCCACGTGATGATTCGTGTTCCAAACAACCGTCACTTCGGCCTCGTATTCGCCGCTGACCGCCTCGTAAGAGTACACGGTCTTGTCGCACACGATGAACCGGCTGCTGTCTACCCGAGCTTGTACCTTCAGATTGGCACCTTCGATACCGACGATGCACTGGAATCCGCTATGGCCCACTTGCGGATGTGGCAGATTCTCCACTTCGAGCACTATCTCCTTAGGCACACTGTTTGGCAGCATCAACGGCTCTTTGCGTTCCATGAATCTCGGACAGTACTGCGCGCCGTGCGCGGCAAGATTAGCTTGGTTTTGCTGAAAGACAAAGAAAAATATTAGAGCATGTAAGTAAATAATTATGCGTGATATTATGGCAGTGTTAGATCTGTTATCCAGGGTGTCTAGCGATATCTGACTAATCCATTCAAGGATAATTCCAGAATATTCTAGGTAAAAAATCCTAGTTTTTCCAGGATATATCCATCGATTAATTTCCATCACTTCATTAATTTTCATCGATTCGCACAATGGTATACGCTTTGTACTATCAAGTTTGAAGTATCAACTTAGGATTCTATATGACGAATGAATTTTAGCTAACAAATTCGGAACAAAATTATTCTTATTGCTTCATAAATAATATCAAATGGATATTTTATAAACATAAACGATTTTTCTTTTTATTAACGTATCACAAACATCCTTATAAATCAATAACCATATGAAATTAATTTATCAGAGCTTCATTAAATTATCAATTTGATCTTCAATATCTGCACTTGCTTTTAAAGCTTCATCTAAACTCTTTTTTTTTTCTTACTTTTTAATACTTTTAACATATTCTCGTTTCTTTGACTCTTCCACATCACACAATTCTTTCTTTTGGTCTTTTTTTTCTTTTACCAACGCTTCTTTGTACCAAGCATGCGCATTGCGAGCGTAATGTATCATAGATTTCGTAATCTCAAAGCTGTTTACATCTTTTCCATTTGTAATCATCGCATCATAAATAGTTCGCTGAGCTATTAACGATTTTTCTTTCTGATTATTAGTTAAACATTCGCGATTGACTGAAAAGCCTCGTTCGAGAGTAGCATTACCATGCGAAAGGATCAGTACCTTACAAATAAAATAAAAAATTCAAGGTCAGCTCTGAAATTCCAGGGATTTTCCAGGAGTTTTCAAGAGTACGTTAAATTCAAGTATAATTTCAGGATTTCAAAGATTCAAGAGCCGCTAGACACCCCGTGTATCTAGACGAAAATTAAATTCAAACAAATTAAGCAAAAAAAAACTTACGTTTTCCCCCGATATAATGCCCTGGCAGCTAGTATTGTGAGTGCATTTATTGTCGTACACACACCAGCTGCACGCCCATTGCGACTTCACGCATTCGGTACACACGGTGTGTCTCGAACAGTCAAAAAACGCAAAGTTGCGCGAAACGAAATCCTTGTTCGTTTCACTCGATCGTACGGAAAGCGGGACGAGTACATGATCGGCGCCCTCGGGAATGCTGGGCCTCTCTACGACGGGTGGTGTGGGACAGGACAGTCCGAAACCGGTCATCAGCGCGTCTATTGGCTCAGCGTTACCAAAAACGCACTTGTAATTAGCGCCCGTTGGTAATTCCGGTAAAGTTCTAATTGTTAATTGCACTGTGGTCATCTGATTAATGGGCATACGGTCGGGTAGGACCTGTTCGAAATCAATGCACTGTTGACCCGTGCCCAGAGATAACCATCGTGGACTGCTGTGACTTGCTTTTTGACAATCTCCTCTCACAGTACATCTGCAAGCAAAGATACAGTAAGGTAAAAAAAAAAATCTATGTTTATACTTTCTGAAACTTTTAAAATCTTACTCCTGAAAGGTGAAAGCTCACTCTTAAAGATGAAAAATTGAATTACTCTTTTTCAAGATTAGTTCAATTTTCCTGCTTTAAAGTGAGACTCCACTGCAAAAGATTAAAAGATTAATGAAAAAAATAAAGAGGGTAAGAAATTTAAAATTTATGCATACAAAGTGTTGTTAGTGTAACATATTTTACCTCTTTTCTAAAGAGCACCAGCCACAGTAAGGATCTTTCGCATCGAGACAACTACTGCAATTGGTATAACCACTGCAGTGTTCCACTTTGACCTTTGATATCTTCGAGTTGGATAACACATAGATATATTCGCCATCCGGTGAAATCAGCGTGTCAGGCAATAACTTTTGTCCTTTATCAATCGTAACGCTTTCGTAGACGAAAGCTTCGACTCCAGACAGTAAGACCTTCTTGAGAACACCGTCGTTCGTGCCGAAAAACGCTACAGTATGGCTCTCGGTGTTGGCGATGGTCACTGAACTAATAAATGTGTCGGAAAAATGTAATATAGCTTGGCCCGTGATTGGCGATACCCCCGAAATTTTCAATCCCACCTCGCAAAAGTTCAGAATATTTCCTGTAGTCTGTAAAATAAAATGATACAACCAATGTAGAAAATAGCCGAATATACTTTCCAACGTCTTATCTTTCCTATATGTATACAGATTTGTTTCTACTTACACCGGCAGTAGGGCACTTTCCGTCTTGTATAGGACCGCTGATGTAACCCATATTTCGATACTTGATGCTACCGTTGAAGCACATGTGAATATTTTCGTTGAACTTGGTCTCGATGTCTTGCAGACTGTAGATGCAGACCGCCGAACGTGACAGAGGCTCGTTCGTGATGCCTCTACCAGGCGAGAATACAGAAACGAATATCGGGTCGCCGACCGAGATACCAAGTTGCATAGCTAGATCGCTACCCGCTGCCGCTACCTTCGCGTCCTGGACTAAATTGTAATGATGTTGCTTCCCATCCCCTAAATCGACCGTACACTGCAGAGTCACTTCGGTGTAACTGTCGTAATTCGGATCGCTTATGCAGCTTCGCGCCAGCCTGGAGATGTATCCCAGTTCCTCTTGCTCCGGCAAATACGACTGCTTCTGCACCAGAACGAAGTACGCGTAGTCGCTCGCGTTGAACCCGTACACGTACTTGACCAGAAAATGATCCCGATACTTGACGTCAATGAACACGCTCGATTGTTTGTTGAACGTGTATTCGACGAACTGCAGGGTGGCTAGTGTTCGGCTGGAAACGGCGGGCACGTCGTGACGATATTCCCCTTTGTTAGTGAACGTCGTTCCGACATAGAGTATGTTCATTTGCTCCCACGGATTGTATTTTTGAGGCCCGATAAAAGCGTAAGTGGATGAACTTTCGTCGTTGGCAGCCACGCTGTGAGGAACGAACTCTGGCTTAATGGATATGTTGGACATTTTGTATTTTTCACAAGCACCTTGAAGAAGAGAGCCACAAGCGATTAACGTCTGTGCCTGGACATTGGAGATTAGTACTTTGTTCACATTATCCATTAAAGAAGTAGGTATGTCCCTTGTCATACAACCTGTTGCATGACACTGAGGATTGTCCAGTCTCGGTCCTGAAATAAGAACAGATCGATTGAATCCATCTTGTGAATTATAAGATGAAATCTTATGCAAAAAGAGAGATTAAAAGACCAAGTTTGCCAGATTGAATCTGCAGTATGTAATACAAAAATATGTAATAATATCAATTCACAGCGAATTATTTAAGCGCTAAAGATACAGCTTAATCATTCAGAGCCCTTATTTCTTATATGTTGCGTATTCACACATTGTGGCTTCGAAAGCTACTTTGTTTAAAATTACCTGTTGAGACATATTCCTCCAATTTGAGATTCGAATCGAGTTGAAAGAGCCTGTTGATCGCGGCTCCATAGAGTCTCCCTGAAGAAGGATCTATAGCGAGGTGATTGAATCTCAAAGCTCCCTCTCTGGTGGCGTTGGCGTCCAAGGAAAAATGTCCGTATCGCTGTCCATTTCCCAGGGGGAACTGCGCTATTATGTGCGGGGATTTGTTGTCCTGTATCGGTGGAACGGTGCTGGCGGGGGTGTCGATTGCTGCAGTTACCAGTATCACTAGGAACCATGTGGCAATGGACATGGATGAGAGGGATAATCGATGATGGACCGATGGCAGCGGCACTTGCAGATGCGGCGTCACTGTGGGCGATTTGGGAAATGGCTGGGTGAGTCCCAGGAATCTCATGGTGTGTACGCGACAGCTGACAAAGCACGTGCGCCCACGCTTCGCGTGCGCGTCAGTGCGTATGCAGGTCTAGGAGAGGAAATATAAAAGGTATGGTGTCGGGACGCGTGCCCTGCTGCTGGTAGGGAGCCAGTATTAACGCAGTACTACCAGCTACGCTCGAGTGCAGGCACCGAGTGCACGCCGATCATTGTCTGGCATCCCTGAAACATTATGAACGAATTACGTCAAACAGGAAGAAACAAGTAGTTATTGGTGCTTCTACCAAGAAACGTAGTGTCATAAGTTGTAAGTCCTAAGTCTTAAGGAACGGACCAATCACAGTCGATTAGCTTTCTCACATTCGACTGTGACTGGTAAATTGCTTTCCATTTTATGGGCCTTCTACAATAAGCCATTACTTGTTAAGTTTTAAATGTTAAATCATAAGAAATGTACCAATCACAATCGACTGTGAGTATTGAATTTCTTATGACTTAATACTTAAAACTTAGGTAATGGCTTATCGTAGGAGGCCTATAAGACTTAAAGCGTATTGCAAAAAGTCCATATAACGTAGTCGTTGTTTCATCTTAATAATAGCAAAAAATGCTTTTATTTAAAACAAGATAAATATATATATTTGAGTATTAAAGAGAAAAAGAGAAAATTCTGAATGCAAAAAATACAAATGACGCAAACAGATCTGTTTAATTTAACAACAATTTGACAGACAACAAAGCTCAATGATTCACTTGCTAGAAAGCACCGTATATCACACGTATCACACGCGACAAATTAACTATTCAGGTGTTGGGAAGCTTCGTATTGTAACTTGTATATATTTTTTATATCCATTCAATTTTAATTTATTTAATTTCGTTAAATCCGCACTTTTTTTTTTTATTATATATACCTGGAAACGAACTCCAACCTGAAATTCTCTCTGAATTTCTCAAAACAAAAACTAAAACGGTAACACGCACCGAGCGGAACTACGCCAGAGACGGGACAAATTTCCGAAATAACCTTTAAAACCGAACAGCAGCGCCTTCCATCAAAATTTATACGCGACGCGTTAAACGAAAAAGAAAAGAAAAAAAAAAGAAAAAAAGAAGGAAAGAACCATCAATCGCGCGATAAAACGCTACGGGCGAGTATCGGTGTAGCGTCTCGATAAGGATGACGATCGACTGGCACACGCGCTGGCAACGCGCTTCCGTTCGAGAGGCTTCTTCGTCGACGACGACGACCACCGAGGAGCGGCGAAGGAAAAAGAAGGGCTTGCCGAGTCTCTTCTCAACAATGAAGAAGCATATAACGGCGAGGGACAGATGGCTCCACGCATTTCGGGTTACAACACAGTGCACGTACCGCCCTTGATTAACCCGTGACCAAACGTAGCTGCACTTGACAGCTAAGGCCACTGTCTTCGCACAAAGAGGCAAGGATCCTCTCCACCAACCCCGTTCCGTCGCCCCTCCCTCTCCGCCGCCTCTCCTCACCATTCCCGTCGCCAGCTAGCAAAACTTGACCAAAACACGGCCGCCCCGACCGAACGATCGTAAATCAATCGGACGGAAACGTCTCACGATCGTCGGAATGAGTCGCGGGGGGCGAGAGGAGAGGCCCCGCGATTCACGTTGAATTCAACGAGACGATTACGACGAGCGACCGCGAGCGACGCTCGGACACAGAAAACGGTGACGTGACGTCTCGGGCGAGACACGCCAGAGCCGCCACCTCTTCTTGCCTCGCGGACTCGCGTAGAGCGGCTACAAGACGAATTTTACCTTGCTCGCTGCGCGTCTCTCGCGGGATACACGCTGCGGGGAACGCTGCTCCACGCTGCTCTCTCGCCCTGGACTGCGTATATAAGTATGCGTGGATGATCGCTACGGCACATCGCGGTTGTGCGACATGCTCGCCGCGCACGGCGCTCGGATGGCGGAGGCTCCCGGTGGTTCGCACTGGACAGATATAGGCCCTGGTCGCCACCACGAAGCGACTATCGCTGTTGCCGTCGCCGCCGCACACGCACAGCACCGCCCGGGGTATATCCAGCAGGGGTTGGTAATCGCCGCCGGATGGACGATCCGCGATGGCTCGCGTATACCGTGTCCCGCCTACCATAAAGTCGGCGTCGCGTCGCGCGAGGCCCCGCTCCGCTTCGAGCTGCGTCGAGCGGCCGTAACGTGGTCGCCTCACAGCACAACACTGCAAACGGGCCGCGAGCTGGGATCAGCCGCCATTAAAATTCGTCCGACGCACACGGAGTAGATAGTATAGTCACCACCACCACCAC
>NW_017277972.1:198487-207309 GCF_001594065.2 Cyphomyrmex costatus | reverse complement strand
CCCCCCCCCCCCCCCCCCCGACGAGCCGGACTCTATTCTATACTTGCGACTCTCCGCGAGCGCGTCTCTTTTTACCTCCTTTACCTACCTCTTCCCTCTCGCTTCCGCACGTACTCCAAACGTATTCCGCGTGTGTATATGCAGGCAGTGGCGTAACTACAGGGAGGGGGGGGGCAACGGCCCCGGGCCCCGAGGTTCGTTGGGGCCTTTGAAATTGAATTTTACTTTTTAATTACGTCGTCTAAATAACCATTCGTCTTGATATTCTACAAGTCGTTTTTAGTATATCTCTAAACCGACAGATGTAACTAACGTAAAAATATTAAAAACGCCTATTTTAGTAATTTTGATTGACAGGTTTTCTCAAAAACTCACCATAATATTCCATTTTTACGGTCAACGCTAAAATTTTGTCAGAAATTATTTGATAAAACTTAAAGCAAAGATCTTATTGTGTCTATTATTATTTGAAGTATATATAATTATTTAACTAATTGGTAAAACTTTACAAAAACTAATTAGTTGAATTAAAAATAAAATTACGTTTTTCGGTTAAACAATCCTTCCGCATGGGGGGGGGGGGGCCCTTCAAGAGGTTATGCCCCCGGGCCCAAATTTTGAAGTTACGCCGCTGCTATATACGTATGGGATGTTCCGAAACTTTCCTTTTTGTTCACAGATACTTCCGCGAAGTATAGCGATACTCCCTCGGCAATCATAATAGTTCGAAACTTGAAAATCTTTTTTTTTTTTAATCCTAAAAAATAGAGTCGAGATAATTTTTCTTACAAAGTTCGTTAACGTAATATTGGAAAGATTACTTGACAAGTTTCGAGATTCGGACGAATCTTTGTTACACTACGAGAGCTATGTTTATAAATTTTCACGACGACTTGATCATTGATAATCTCAGTATTCTGTATTGAGAGAATTTGTGATCTTTTGGGGGTAAATGGGGCACCATGCGTGTATTTATCTTTGACTACAGTCAAAGGTACTTATTCATTTATCTGTGTACCTGCGGATATGTGCACGTATCCATATTCATGCGATATTCTCCGATATTCGAGCGATTATAACCCACTTCACGTTCCGACGAAAGGTACATCTGATATTTTAATAAATATGATCGCATATTCACGATTGAGACTCAAGTACGAAATTTAATGATAAAACATGTGTATTTACACGCTCAATTTGTCAAGTAAAAATTAAGCTATTCCATTTAGCTTGAATAGGAAGAGAAAGAAGCGAACCGAACAACGTGAAGTTAGCTTTGAATATTGAAATAGCGTTCGAAGACCGTGGCGGCAATTAAAAGAGGGGGGAAGAAAAATGATTGCAAGATAGACGACGTCAAATCGATTATCTTCCGGTTAGTCATGAAAGGAACGATAGTTATTGTTAATAGCGAGAAGAAATTACAATAAAAATAATTACATTTACAACTTTATTAGCATAACACGTCTCAATGAGAGTTAATTTTTCTCAGATTCGGATCCTTTTTTTTCTTTCCGCGACATTTAAAATATAATAGTATACTTTTGTACTTACGTTTTCTTTTTTTTTTTTTCTGTACAGATGTGCAAACAAGAGAAAGAACCTGCTTAGAATAATCTTATCTGATGAAGTTAATCGAGCTCAAAGTGTCCGATTATTGTTACAATTTATTATTGTAAATGTTATTTACACATATATCTAAGCTGCAACAGCTTCGTAACGTCTTTCTGTTATCTTCTTTTTTTTCCGTTTCTATGATGGATATGAGGTGAATCTTGACTGCGATAATTTTTTTTTTTTTTTTTAAATCGTATAACAA
Organism: Cyphomyrmex costatus; assembly: GCF_001594065.2. Classification (NCBI taxonomy): domain Eukaryota; kingdom Metazoa; phylum Arthropoda; class Insecta; order Hymenoptera; family Formicidae; genus Cyphomyrmex; species Cyphomyrmex costatus. Next base: position 205,490 of record NW_017277972.1, on the reverse strand, counting down.
ATATTTAACTAATTAGTTTGTAATTAAGAATACGAGAACGCATAAGTGTAACATAATAGTATGAGTACTCATTCGTTCCGTCTTTCTTCCCTCTCTCTCTGCGCGTATCACGTTTCTCACTTCTTGCGATTTATAATAGAATACATATATGTATACATATCCAAGTGTTTATATATATATGTATTTGTATATAACCTAAAATTGTGTCAATGTGTGTTCAAGATATTAAATGTTAACTTCGCACAAGATCGATTACATCTTCAAAAGGGAAGTCTCTTTCTCTCTATGTATACATATACATACATATATATGCATATATGGTATATGTATATATATATGTACGTATATATATATATGTGTGTCAAACTTAGCATGTTCTAAGTAGATGATTTATTTAGGATGCATCTTCTTAAATAGAAATCTACCCTCCCTGTTAAAAGTTTCTTACATCTTACGCATGGCGAGCAATTGAACCCGCCAGTGTATGTGTACATGTACGTGTATGATGTGTTACAAGGAAGGATTATTCTTTTCCACAAATCGTATAAAACTTATAAAACAGAAAGTGCGTTTAAAATTTACGCCTAAAAAGAGATATTTATACATGTTCCCACGCGTATCGATGCTACATCCAGCCTCCTTTAGGCCTTTCAACGCGACATCGAGATCAAAATCGATACCGCAGCCCAACATTCCGCTTTTGTTGTGTACAGCAAAAATTTCCCCTTTCGACAATTATTATCTTCGATTTCGGATTTAAGCAGATTGAAACTGTAACTTGAAGTATATACTCCATAACGTTCTACGCTTGCTGGTCCGCTTAAACTCTCTTTCTCTCCCCCCCCCCCCCCCTCTCTCTCTCTTTTTCTCTATCTATCTTCCGTATATTCTTCCTGTCATCATTATGGATTCGAAATTATTAACAAGAGACTGTATGCTCCACTCTCCACAGATCGTTTGTCGTCCGTTGGCCAGTGTCTCGGACTAGTTACAGACAAATGGCTTTCCACAAGTACAAAAAAGGATCGTTATCTATTTGTGTGTTTTTTTTTCCCTTCATACATCATGCAACTTTTCATGTGTACGATTATATGTCAATACGTAATTGTGACATTCAGGTCACGAGAGGAATTTTTAGATAATATTACGTATCTCATTTTTCTGTAACGGTGTACTGTATTATGCATTAATAATGTTATTATCACTAACGCAAAATTCTCGATAGTAATATTTTGTTTTAGTTATTGTAGCTTTATCTGTAGTAAATGTACTGATGGTGATGGTAAATGGTGGGATGTTGCTTAGTCAACAGATGAAGCTACCTATCCCAAGGAAGGAAAGTCATTCTCGTCGTCTACCTTTGGAGCGTTCTGACGACTTCGCGGCGACCTCTGTTCGTTCTGTGACTGTAAAGAAGAAAGAAAAAGCGTGTATTATTTTTATGTTATTTTTCGATATATTTTTTTTTCTTCTTCGAAGCAGAAAAATACTTCATAATTAAACATTGAGTGTTGAATGGCTCGTTGCTCGGTGCGATTGACTCACGATCTGTAGAGTTCAATCCCACCTGCACCCACACGCGATTTTTCGTGATAAGCAACCGAAAATGGCTCCACCTGATCAAGTGATCCACTAGTTGGTGATCTACGATCACCAACGCCGTTCGGACAATCTTTAAATGCTGATACTCACGCGTGTCTCACCGTCCCTGGGAGCACCACGATTTCCAAATCCACGTCCGTTCATGCGATCGCCACGACCGCGACCACCTCGACCGCGACCGCCAGAACCACGTCGTGAATCACTGAACTGGATCTCGATACCTAATACACGTTTCTGTCTGCCAACGCGCTGAGGATACTCCGCGGCCGCGTCGTACTCCTCCTCCTCCTCTTCCTCCTCTTCGTTGCCCTCTTTCTTCTTTTCAAGCGCGTACATTTTCTTCCAACGCGACAGATCCTCACCCTCGCCGGCCTTTCGCAAATTGTATTGAGGCTTTGTTCTATTATTCCGCAGAGCTTTCCATTCGTCAAGGGTGAGTTCGCGCGTCTCTTCCTCGACCGGTTTCTCCTCAACGGTCGCATCCGTGGTTGTTTCTCCATTTTTAACTTCGGTCGGCGCTTGAGGTTCGGAATCCGGCTTATCATTGGCCCAATCCTGGCTTTCTTGATTCAGGCTCTCTCTAAAAAACAAAAATCAAGATACATATCACATTTTTTTTTTTTTTGTTCAAAGACAGCTGTTGTAGGAAACTTGAACTATTAATTATAATATCTTAAATTACTTACTCTATTTCGTCATTATGAGTACCCCAGTTATGGCTGCCAGCACCATCTTTTTTATCCACTGGTTTAATTCCACTGTTAATAGACAAATGTGAAATAGGCTTTAAATTATGGTGCACTGAACAAGCTACATAGCATTATATTGTTATTATTATGTTTAGTAATTAACAATGCATGCCTCATTGCAAATGCTTCTGTTGAGAAATTATCATTTTTGCTTATTTACATGATTATGTAACAAGTTATAATAAATATTAAAAAAAGTATTCGATAAGCTGTTGCAGGGTTGCCACAAATTTTTCATCCTAAAATTTCCTGACATTTTCCTGATTTTACTGACAAAATTTTGTAATTTTCCCTGACTTTCAATAATAAATATTTTGAAATATTTTTTGTATTTTCATCCTGATTTGAAAATTGTTAAATATTTTGTTGATCGAGTAACATAACAGTGTAATTAAATTAATGTTATAATATAATACTATTAATACTGATTTAATATAATCTTACAAAGACATCATACATAAATTTTCAAACGTTTCGGCTACACAGAGCCTTCATCAGTGAATTACAATAATTATTAACAGATTCAAAATAAATGGAACCATAATTTTCGGTAACAGTTAAATTATGTACTAGGAATTAATAACCTTCTTTATTGGTGTCCTTCAAATCACCAATAAAGAAGGTTATTAATTCCTAGTACATAATTTAACTGTTACCGAAAATTATGGTTCCATTTATTTTGAATCTGTTAATAATTATTGTAATTCACTGATGAAGGCTCTGTGTAGCCGAAACGTTTGAAAATTTATGTATGATGTCTTTGTAAGATTATATTAAATCTAAATATTATGATATTTTAATTTTTAAGATCTAATTATTGCTCGTAAGGGTCGTACATTTATTGTTGTTTTTTAAAATTGTTCGAACGTGATATTATTATTACTATTAATACTATTAATAAATAATACTATTAATGTTGCTGATACTACATTTTATCGTTAAGTTAATAGTACTTTTTGTCTTTTCCTTTCGTGTATGAACATGATTCTTTTCCTCTTCCTCTTTCTTTTTACTACTTAAAATATAAGGAACATAAATCAATGAATACAGTTTCTTTTTTATCAAAATTATGATCTGTTTATTAAAATCTCAATCTGCTTATAAAAGTTAACATATTTGAAAGAAAAATCATAAAATTATAGAATAATATTTATTTTACTCACTTGTTCATAAGTGACATAGAACTTTCTTTTATATAAAACAAAAGAACAGACAACTTTAAAATTTCGATGTTTTTAGTAAAGCATTTTAAATCTTTACAAGTTTATGTTAGCTTTTTAACATAACTAAAATTTCAAATCCTTAAAGAAAACTTAAATACTGCAATATAAAAAATTGTACAAGTTTTTTAATCGAATGTTAATGACATCAGTGATGTTATTTCTTCATCAAGAGCACTTAGTTCATTAGTTTTTTCTGCCAAAAGTTTTGCCTTCTTAGTCTTCAATTTTGAAATTTTTGTAAACAAAGATCTTTTTTTAGCAACCGAGTTGACTTGAAGAACAAAGCGAAATGATTTTTATCGATAGTGGCGTCGTGATATAAATAAATTTCTTTACAGCTATATTATTTTTCCCGAAAAGTGCGCTGAAATCCCTGACTTTCCCTGATTTACTGACGCATTTTTCAAATGCCCTGACATTTCCCTGATTTCCCTGACTTGTGGCAACCCTGTGTTGTATTTACCGTCGTGTATAACACAAAGTACAATGTCGCAACTAGAAAGAGCAATGAAGTTAAGCGTAAAAATACAAATGGAAAGCAAAGTGGACGTGAATTGCATTTGTCGGTGCTCTGAAAAAAATTCGACCGGACGTAACAACACTGTAAAAAATGAAATGTTAATTTTAACTCAAAGATGTTGAGTGGATTTTTTGAGACATGCAAAAATGTTGAAATTAACATTTTTTTTTGTATTAATGTTAACATTTTTGCATGTCTCAGAAAATCCACTCAACGTCTTTGAGTTAAAATTAACACTTTCTTTTTTACAGTGAACCTTGATAAGACGCGCACCCCCAGAGGCAAGCATTATTATAAAGAAATACTCGAGCGTAACGTCTCTCTCTCTCTCTCTCTTCTCCCTCCCCCTCCCTTCCTCCCTCCCTCTCCCTGTGCATGTGTATTTTGATACTTACGTTTTATCAGAACCAGACTGACGATCGAACTCGCGTTTGCCGCGATTATCAAAGCCGCCGCGTCCACGAGGGCCACCACGTCCGCGGCCCATACCCCGCATACCACCGCGGCCACGGCGCTCGCCATACTCGCCACGTGGAGTCTCGCTCGAGTTTCGGAACTCGCGTGCCTCGCGGCCTTCGCTGAAATAAAACGGAATAGTTGCTACAAGTGCGAAAAAAATATCTCAAGCTCAGAAATCTGAATATGTAATTGTGAATATTAATGGATCCGAATATGTGTTTCTACCGAGGGGGTAACCACTAGCTGAAATATTGTCCCACAGATTACATGATTTTATTTGATTTCATACGATTTCATCTGATGAAAAATAATTTTCTTCACTATACATATGAAGTTATTTAGCGAAATTAATCTGATATTATACAATTATTCCTTGTAATTGCATATGTAATTATATATAAGGATCTCATATAAATCTTATACTGATTTCAGGAACTCTATCCCACGATTACATTAAGTGGTTACCCCCTCGGTTTCTACATCTCGCTCTTATTGCATATATATATATATATATATATAAATAAGATTCGGGGGAGGGTCAAAGATAATTGTAAAGATAATGCGAGAGAATTAATGATAGAAAAGGATAAGGATAGGAAAGAGTAGTTGTTTGTTATGAAAAAAGGCTAGTGGTTTATCTATGAGGAATTGTGGCTGTGAAAATAGTACAAAATGTTCAAATAAATAGAATAGGATAAGAAAAGGTTAATATTGTTAATATTATCATGTTACTAATCATAGGTTAAGTTTAGGATGATAGAAAAGGATGTATGTGTGCATGGGTCATGAATGGTTTAAGATTTATCGTAAGTCCCCTTCTTGACTGTAATTATTATTACTATAAATATAAGATTCATTAAACTCGTTAAATTATCTATGCATGTATATGTTTTTAAGAAAAAACTATGGGTATTTTTCACTTGACAATACAAGTAAGGGACCTGTTTTTGTTATTCATGGAATACCAAGAAGGATTACAACGTTTATATCGACATGCATCGAGCACCTCCTTTTTAAAAAACTTAAACTCGAGACGCTAAATGACTCGGTGATAAAGTATACTTGATTGTCAATATAAAGATCAGAGTTCGATCCCCGGCGTTCCACATAAAGCTAATAAAAGACATTTTGAGCAGATAACATGAGAATTCACAGCGACAGAAACAAAAATAAGACGAAGACCAGAAAAATGGGTACTGCATCTATCTATGAATAGATTTACACGAAATATAGTAACTTTACTCCAATTGGAACTCTATTACATTTTGGAAATAGATATTTGATTTTCTACGAAAATATTTCAGTACTTACACAGATCAAATATTAGAACTTGACAAGTATTTCAATACAAAATATATTTATTGCATTGACTTAAAATATGATCTTATAATATTACCGATTATCTATTAAGATATTAATCTTATCTTGAAACTAACCTAGGAGGTCCCCGTCTGAACTCTCCTTGTCCTCGAAGTGTTCTTTCTCCGTCTTCTCGGTTGCGTCTGTTGTTGCGCTCCTCCCGAGATTCCCCAGAGAACTTGACGTTCCGATCACCTCCGCTCGCTCTTGATTGAGCGGATTTCTTATCGGCTGAGAACATCAACATAAAGCATATAATTATTATAAGTAAATATTGCTCTCAAACGGGAGAACTTAAGTTAATAGGCATTATTATTAATTACTCGAAATGCTTCCAACAATTCCGCTTCCACCAATGTAGATTAACTTTAATCTCATTCGTCGTCAGTTTAACTATTCGTCTCTTTTTGGTTCTAAGAATTAGAAAAAGACAAAGAGTAACTTGAACCAAAATTGACAGAAACAGGTATGACACTGTCAATTAAGTAACGTAATATGATTATTTAACTGTTAAAATTTATCAAACGACTTCAAATTAATTTAAAATACAAGAACTTTATGCATTATTTCAAAATATCAAAACAGTATTATCATTTTAAAATAATGTATATATATATATATATATATATAGAGGAAATACATTTAAATACCTTTAAAGAAAAAACAAAAAGGGTCATAATACAATTTGTTAATAAGAGCCACGCAATTTCATTACATGAGAAGTTTCAGTTACAGAGGGAAAAAAAGTTCTCTTGCGTTCCATGTATCCTCCTACAAATATATTTCCTTAAATGAGCACGCAGGACAATGGACACCCACAGATTTTCAGCGATTACGGACGCTGTTCGTATTTACAGCTGTTGGCTACTCACAAACTTGATATCACGCCGCCGAGATATCGCCGTTCAAGTAACAGAAGCCCATCGTACGCGCGTACCTATTACAGCTAGACAATACAACTCCCAAGAACCACAAAGGACAATGCCGCACGAGACGCCGCGCACCGCCGGCGCGATCGCGCAGGAATCTGACGTTGAATCGTACGCCGGTGTCGCCGGTACTCCTGGACGTGTCCCCCGGGGGGGAGGGGG
>NW_017277972.1:193809-198420 GCF_001594065.2 Cyphomyrmex costatus | reverse complement strand
GGGGGGGGGGGGGAGGGGAGGACCGGTCGCGAGGAATAACGGCGTCAAGAAGAAGTCGTCGCGTGAAGTCGGCGGAAAACCGAGGCACATGGGGAGCCCGCGAGGGACGGCCATAACGAACGCGCGGACGAGAGTCGAGGCGAGGTGTGTGTGTGTGTGTGTGTGTGTGTGTGTGCGAGGCGGCATCGTGCCGCATCGACGCGACGCGACGCGACGCGCCGCGCCGGGAGGAGAGGACTAACCTTGATCCTTTTTGGCCTCCTGCGTCTTCGACGGTGGCTGCTGGGCGTCCTTGATCACGCGGCTCTTCTGCGTCTTGTTGTTGGCGGTCTTCTGACCGTCCTGCGGCTGCTGCTGCTGCTGCTGTTGTTGTTGCTGCTGCTGCTGCTGTTGTTGTTGCTGCTGCTGCTGCTGCTGTTGCTGCTGCTGATGTTGCTGCTTGCTCTTGTTCTCCTTCTCCGAGATCCTCTCCTTCTTTTTGGCTTCCTTCTCCTGCTCGCGCACTTTTAGCACCTCCAGGGGATCCTCGCTCTCGTCGAGCGCCAGCAAGAACTTGTTCGTGACCGTAACTGTATACTCGTTTTCCATCTTGGCTCAGTATCCTCACGGCGTCGAGGATCTCGCAAAGGTTGCACGGCTACTTTCGAGCCTCTGTGTAAAGAAGTCATTCACTATCCAATATGGCCGAGTCGAAAAGCTCGAAACCACCACGAGGTCTACCCCGCTGCGAGCACCGTGCGATAGTGGCGAGGGAGGAGAAGGGCGAAGGAAGAGTGGGAAGAGCGAGAGAGACCAGCAGAAACCGCGGAATTACCGTGCGGCGAGCGCGCCACCTCCCCTGCCAGAATTATCGTATTTCTTTGGAATTAACACACGCAGGCCGCTCCATCGTCTCGACAGATGTGAAAGAAATCATCCAAAAATATGCCGTGAATTTACACACGGTTCGCTTCCCCGATAAATAGCATCGCGGTGCTCGAGAAGACTCTCAATTGTTCATAATTCGTCGCTTAATGCCTAGTTCACACTAGGCGTGATGAGCGATGCGCGACGAGCGACAACCAATAAGAACTCTGCTTTACACCATCGTGTGAGCTAAAGCGAAGCTTTTATTGGATATCGCTCGTCATTCATCGCCCATCGCATCCAGTGTGAACTAGGCATTAGGCTGGAAAGACGAACGATGATTTCCATGAGACGCGCCGACAACGAGCGGCAAATCGCTAATCACCGCGAGCTGCGGATGCTTATCTCGAGAAAGTCGCATCGAAAATGCAAGAATTACGAGAGAGACGATCGCAACAAATTTAATGAATGTAAATACCAGCTGCAAACTAGAGTCCCAGATATCAGAGAAGCGCAACCGATGTACCGCGTCCTGATTAGCTGACTGTCAGCCAATCATGACATTCATTCAGTGGTATTAAAAATGGCTGACTAATAAACGATTGGTGGATTTCATATCTCGTCTGCAAACGACGCCATTTTTAATACTCTTCTTAGTAATTTTGCGATACTGACTTAAGCCGGTTGCGCTTCTCTGATATCTAGGACTCTACTGCAAACCAGCGCGATGTTCGTCGCGTGCGACGCGCGATATCCAATGAGCGTACAGCTTTACCAATGTTCGAATTCTAAAGCTAAACGCTCATTGGATATCGCGTGTCGCGCGCGACGAACATCGCGCTGGTGTGCAACTGGCATTAAGCTATATCCACACAAACTTGCACAGCCGCATAAACGTATGCATAATGAAAATTATCCAATCACGTTTTACGTGCATCTCTATAAGGGAAATGCGATTGGATAATTTTCTTTATGCATGCGTTTATGCAGCTATGCAAGTTGTGTGGATATAGTTTTAAGCCTATCGCACATGAAATGCATAATAGAGCATGAGCATAACATAAAGCTGTTGGACCAATAAGCATCCAGCATAAAGTTGCCATAACATATGATGCTCATTGGTCCAGCGGTCGTATGTTATGTTTATGCACTGTTATGCATTTCATGTGTTTTGGGCTTAAAGCGGGGAGCACAGACTTTTGCATAACGCATAATACATAGTGCATAAGAGAATCAACCAGTCTGAAGCCCTCCTTTCCTTCTAGTTCAATGAAAAGAAATACTTTGATTGGCTGATTCTCTTATGCACTATGTATTATGCGTTATGCAAAAGCTTGTGTTTGGACTTTTAAGCCTATGAGCCCCAACACACACTTTTGCATAATGCATAAAGCATGTGCATAAGGAATTTTATTGGCCCATTTTCTTATGCATGAGTCAATGGACCAATCAAATTCTTTATGTATGCTCATGCTCAAATATGCATTTTATGTGCGATAGGCTTTACACTTTATTTCGAAACATGTATGTGTCGTGTTGTTGTTATATAACAGCGCGAGACGTTATGCGACCAATCGGCATTAGCCGATCGATTTGTCCAATTGGCGCCGACCAATTGTCGCTTGCCAAATATCTACAGCGCCATACGTGGGTAGGTAGATAATTAGATATTTATTTGGACGATTGTAGTTGTTTTATCGAATCAATCGAAATCTTGGGATCGATTCTGTATCGGTGAAAATTACAAAAGTAAACAAATTTACCAAATGTTTGCTTCCTCTTGTAATATTTATCTTGTTTCAAGATATATGCTCGTATTCATAAATGTCTTTAGCGATCACAAAAAATTAGGTTAAGAATAACTTGAAATAGAGAACCTTTAGTTATGTTTGCTTCCTCTTGTAATATTTATCTTGTTTCAAGATATATGCTCGTATTCATAAATGTCTCTAGCGATCACAAAAAATTAGGTTAAGAATAACTTGAAATAGAGAACCTCTAGTAGAATCGCCAACTTGGTCACGTGACCAATTACGTGATTGGCTGGAGGAAATGAGCAGATTTGGGCATTTCGACACCAATGCATGACGTCAGAACACATGGCGGCCTCATCGTTCGCGATGAAATATTTACGTCCCGATTAAATGGTCCGAGGTCCGGGAACGCCGTCGGGGTACACGAACACGAAGACTGCCACTGCTGGGGTCAGTCTGCCACGTTCTAAATCTCGTCGTATAAGGTTAGTGATCAACTCGATCGTTGATCGACTCTAGTTGATCGTGTTAGTAATTATGTTTTAATATTATTTAAATTTGTTAGAAATTTGACGAAATATTAAAGTGTTCATTGGCAAAAATCATAAGTAAACTTTTATTACATAAGAGATGTACATTTAGGTATTGAAGTTTGTGTGTAGAGTCGATCAACGATCACTAACCTTATACGAAGAGATTTAGAGAGTGGCAGACTGACCCCAGCAGTGGCAGTCTTCGTGTTCGTGTACCCCGACGGCGTTCCCGAACCCCGGACCATTTAATCGAGACATAAATATTTCATCGCGAATGATGGGGCCGCCATGTTCTGACGACATGCATTGGTGTCGAGATGCCCAAATCTGCTTATTTCCTCCAGCCAATCGCGTAATTGGTCACGTGACCAAGTTGGCGATTCTCTCTACTAGAGGTTCTCTAACTTGAAACCTACGGATGGAGGAAGAAGAAGGTTAAGAGCATATATGTAATACTACTATATGATTAAGAGTACTGAAAAAGTAGAGAATATCATCTGTAAGTATTGTAATTATATGTTTGCTAATTATTATTACTAGTTTTATTATTTTTGAACCATAATATATTAAATATTTTTTATATGATTTTTGAAGGAAAAGGTAAAAGCGATAACAGCACGATTACTTCTTATGAAAAATATAATAAAGTGGCAAAGTATAACTCCACAGTTATCTTAATAATAATATTAACATAATAATATTATTGAATGTTTTTTCTTTGGATATTTGGGATATTGTACATATAATGTTAGGTTAAAAATGTATGCAAGGCCATCACCATAATCTAATATAAAATAACTTAGCAAACATATAATTACAATACTTACACATGACATTCTCTACTTAAATTTTTCAGTACTCAAAACCTTCTTCCTCCATCCATAGGTTTCAGATTTTTCTTAACCTAATTGCTAGTGATCGCCAGCGACCGACAGAGTACGAAAAATTTCCGTTTCCGAAAAATATGCCCCATGGGGAGCCAGGCTACTTAAAATCGGAACGGAACGATGCTGATTGATTGCTCCTACCATTTCACTTTTCCGTACCATGGGGCTGCGTTCATAAAGTTTTCTCCGAATAGAGTTAGAGTAGAGTTGAGTTAGGTACGAGACGGTACGAGTTAACTCTAAATTTATGTGACTTTATGAACGACCGGAGTATCAGTTGAGTTCGTTGATTTGATGGTAGTTCTAATCTAATAAAAAGTTGAAATTTAAATTAAGAAAAAAATTAATTTTATAATAGCAGAAAACGTAAAGAAAGTAATTTCTTTCACTATATTAATCTATAATCTATAATAATAATACGAAAGTAATAATAATAAGAAAGTAATTTCTTTTACTATATTAATCTATAATCTATAAAACGTAAAGAAAGTAATTTCTTTCACTATATTAATCTGTAATCTATTAATCTATCTCTTATTATTAATCTATAAGTCGTGAAAGATGAGATAATAATAATTATTTAAAATTTTT
>NW_017277972.1:191263-192638 GCF_001594065.2 Cyphomyrmex costatus | reverse complement strand
GCAGCGGAATAGCGTAACGCGGAACGAGAGTAGAACCAATCACGAGATTCTCTAGAAACACGGAATTCTCGTTATTGATTCTGCTCTCATTCCGCGTTACGCTATTCCGCTGCATGGGTTTGCACCCTAAAGGAGCCCACAGAGCGGCGCAGCGGTGAAGCGGCGAGCGATGGCCAATGAGAGCCATGCTTTTACGCAAAATCATGGCTCTCATTGGCTATCGCTCGCCGCTTCACCGCTGCGCCGCTCTAGTCAGTAGGCTCCATGATAAGACTGTGTGAGCGCATAGAAAGAGACAGAAAACGAGATGTCCCTATCGTCACCCTTGTTCAATCGCTGTCACTCCCCACATTAAACAAGGATAAAGATAGGGACATCCTATTTGCTTTCTCTTTCTATCACCTAACATTTCCGTATGTACATACATTGGAGTTGCTATGGCTTTGCCACTCTAGTTATATAATCTCTTTGATATGAACATACGACCGTTCGTCGGATTCGGAACACTTTTCAGTTTAGTTACGGAACTGCCAATATCTAGGAAAAAAATAAGCTAAACTAAAGCGGGGAACACAGACTTTTGCATAACGCATAAAGCATGTGCATAAGGAATTTCATTGGTCCATTTTCTTATGCATGAGTCAATGGACCAATCAAATTCTTTATGTATATGGTTTATGCGTTATGCAAAAGCAGGAAGTAAAGCGGGGAGCACAGACTTTTGCTTAACGCATAAACCATATACCAGGGAATGGAAAGTTACTTTTTAAAAGTAACTAGTTACAGTTACTCGTTACCGAGTAAAAAATGTAACTAGTTACAGTTACAGTTATCGTTTTTTAAAAGTAACTCGTTACAGTTACCGTTATTTGAAAAATAACTTTTCGTTACTTTTCCGTTACTTTTTTAAAATCAATTTAAAAATGTACTTTTGCATTTTTTTTTTTTTATATGTAATACTGACAAATATATAATTTTATTTAAAAAAAAAAACAATGTAGTATGGCTCAAATAATAAATTAAATAAAAGTAAAATGAGAAGGGTTACGAGCCAAAAATGAAACAGTTTATTTCTGATAAGAACGACGATGACAATGTAATTAAATGTATAAATATATATTAGATTTAGAACAATAACATGGATAAAACAAGATAAAAACAAACGACGTTTCGACACTTATTGTCATCGTCTTTTAAACTGTTTCGCTTTTGGGTTCGTAGCCCTACTCATTTTACTATTATTTAATTTACTTTTTAATTTTTTTTAAACACAATTTTGTAATTCTAAAACCTGTAAAATATGCAGCAAACTGAAATATTTGTATGTCCTATGTATTACATAGAAGATAGAAGTGTAAAATAATTACTGAATCAT
>NW_017277972.1:169573-190938 GCF_001594065.2 Cyphomyrmex costatus | reverse complement strand
GACTCCACTCTGTAAAATCAAAGTGGACTCATTTTAGGTTTCGAGTTCAGTTTCCGATTCTCGACACTCGCAGCGCTCGTGAATTTAGTAGTGTTGCGCATAAATGAGTGCGAATGAGAAATGATCATTTCTCTTACTCGCACTCAAACACTACTAAATTCATGAGCGCTGCGAGTGTCGAGAATCGGAAACTGAACTCGAAACCTAAAATGGTTCCATATTTTGTAGACTGGCGAGACTGAGTGGAGTCTCCTTATATCTTCCTTCATGTGCAAAAGTCTGTGCTCCCCGCTTAACCCGGTTCGGAATACACCCACTCCGGTCGTTCATAGTCACATAAATTTAGAGTTAACTCGTACCGTCTCGTACCTAACTCAACTCTACTCTAACTCTATTCGGAGAAAACTTTATGAACGCAGCCCAGAGTAGAGAGTCTGGACATTCGGGATTCCGCGTGATTGGTGCACGTGACTTGTGCCCTTACAATGGCAGCACCAATACAGAACCTTGCTCACTCAGCGCTAACGGGAGGAAAATTAGAATTGAAATATACATTCTATTCGCAATTTATAGTAGTACCACAAAAGTAATGACGTATATACACGTGTATTTCTCAAAAAATTGAGAAATATATTTTTCGTCAAAGGTTCAATGTATGTTGTACATATGATGCAATACACAATGTATGTAAAGCTTATTGCTTTTAATTGAACTACTATACATATGTAAAAGGACAGAAGTTTCATTATTAAAATAAAATACTCGATTTTTGGAAAATATAAATTTTTTATGCAAAATTTTTACATTATAATTAAATTATTATACATATGTTAGGTCTGTTCCTTATTGCTGAACTTTTGCACTAGTTTATCTTTCTTCCTTTTCTCTCCAAGAAAAGGGAAAAGGAAAAAAGATGAACTGATGCAAAAGTTCAGCAATAAAGAATAGACCTATAAATATATATTGATAATAATTTGAATTATCATATCATTGTATGCATTGCCATACTTTTGCTATTGTATACTTTATTCGGTAAAGGGGTTTTATTATTTTCTATTTGAAGTCGAAGTCGGATGAAAAGTATCATTATTTTATTTTTTATATTATGACAGTTTTTTAATGCGTCGCATGAAACACAACACATTTTTTCCTTTAAAAAAGTAGTTAAATCAGATTTATTTGCATCAAAATTAGTTTTAAGATATGGAACATATTGTTTAATAAAAAGAAATAGGATAAAAGAAATAGGATATAAAAAATGAAAAAGGATATTTTAAAAGGATATTAAAAAGGATATTTTAAATAAGATATTTTAAAAGAAATAGGATAACAATTAGTATTTTTCAAGACTTGTCAAAGGTACTTTTAGGAGGAAAAATAAATATATCACAATACCATCACGCGTGCAAAACGATGCAAGTCCACAATACGACTGTGTCGATGAGTCTAATTTTTGATCTGGTGCAATAGCCATTTCATCTAATGCAATCTCTTTCTCCAATGTCCTGAAATTGAGCGACCTTATTGTCTTCTAACAATTTAAAAATGGCTTTAGAAATCCCTTCTTCAAATTCGATATTTTCCAGTCTTCTTCGAAGTGTACGTTCGGTCGGCAGAGGTATTTTTTCTTTCAGTAACTGTTGATAACCCGTAGAACCGCAAGAAATCCTCAATCGGAGTGCTTTTCTTATGGTATTATTGGACCATTTACAGATGCGTAAAGATGGATGTATAAGAGCTTTTATTTGGTCATCAGTAAACGTTTGCTTAATTGCTGATTCTAATTTTGCATAATTTCGATTTTCAAAGTTGTTTCTAGTCATCCTCTTAATACGTTTCTTTAACATATTGTTAGATTGATAAATTTTCAAGAGAAGTTTGTTGGCTGAATCAATTTTTCTGTTGGCTTCTTCCAACTGTTTCTTTAAATATTGAACTTCATCAAATTTCTTGTTGTACATTTCTTTCTGAGTAGAAGTGGAGAGATCTACAAAATAAACAATATAAGCTGTGAAAGTAATTATAAATAATACTAATTAAGTAACATATGTACAATATTTATATATATGTATATTATGTATATACACCCGGGAAAAATGTTTTATATAAAATTATATAAAATTATATACAATTATATATAAAAAATGTGTTTATTTATATATAAGATTATAATTTTATATAATTTTATATATAATTTTATATAATATATAAAAAATTTTTTCCCAGGTATACATTTATATACATATATAATAGTATAAACGATATATTATAAGTAGGATTACAGTTAGAATTTGATAGCTCTGGAGATAAATTTAATGTTTGTGCATTTGATGTCGATGGAGAAACATCAGGAACATTTGATTTGAAACAATTGTGTTGTTCCTTATTAACATTTCCATTGTGAAATGTTTCCAACATTGCCTCAGGTTGCTTCTCTAAAGATTCATTACTTTCATCCTAAAAAAAAATTCATTATTTTCCGTTTGTTAAAAAAACAAATGTTGATTTTTGTTTCAATAATAAAATTTTAAGAGAAAGAAAATTTACATTTGTAGTTGTGCATGTGTAACTTCTTTTCAATTGAGGAAAAATTACTGGTATAGCGTTGCACTTTAATTTACGTTTTTTATCTATTCGAACTTTCTCCCACATTTCATGTGTAAAATGTATCTATAAGAATGAAATATCAAATTTAACATTTGATATAGACTCTCACATTCAAAATATAAGGAAAACACAAGGGTTAATGAAAGTACGCAGTTATCAATGTGCAAAAAATAATCTATCCTTCTTTAACTTAGGAAGAATATTTTCTTAATCTGCATTAAAGGATAAATTTTTATTTTTTGTGCTCTAATAATTGTGTTATCATATACTATCTTTAGATCTTGTTTTTCTTATATCTATAAAAATGTTAACATCATAAATAATTTTATTTTTATAATACAAAGGAAACAGATTTGATTTACCTCGCATATAAATGAATGAATTGTTGGTTCCCAATCTTTACCATTAATTTTCTGTACATTTAAAGTCCATGATTTTTTTCTTACTGGGTCACTTGGGAATCGAGCCATATAAATTTTTAATCCGTTTTTGACACGGTTAGAGCACCCAAATGTACAGCAACTTGGCATTTTTATCTATAAAGGTAATTATTTAATGCTGTTCTTTATATTTAAATATATTTATAATTTTTATAAATAAATATTACTCATTATTGTTTTTATTACTTAAACAAGGTTAGAAAACTTTCAAAACGTTGTAAATAATTATAGATAAAGACATCAAAAATATTACTTACTTAATTTTTATAGAAGTGTAGAGGAATATTATATATTGATAATGCTCATCACAAATTGATATATATTAATAAAGAAAATGTTACTTATATGACGCAGCAGCTAGCCAAACAAACACACACATACACACACATATTCGCCGCCGTTTTCGGTTTTAAAAGCCAGTTTTGCTGAATATCCAGACCCAGACCACAGTATATACAGTAGCGCAACTCTCTGTCGGCACCTTTGATGTTAGTGTTGCCTAAAATGGAGTGCGCATGCGCGAAATAGGCGAAGTACTAGACTGTGCTTTTTCTCTTTTCATCCTTCTTTCGCTCTGTCAAAACGCACTAGCACAGTATATGTAGTAACGATGCGCATGCGCGAAATAAATAGGTTGCCCTATCTCATTTTCTCCTTCTTTATTGCTCTCTCTTTATTCAATGTTCCCTTTAAACAATTCATTAATAAAAAATTTCCCTTTTTTAATATTTTAACATACAATATTTTTGTATTATTGTATAAGTATATATATAATATATAGTATGTCTTGGCATAATTATTATCAAAATTATTTCAGTATATGATATTATTTATTAATTTAAATTATCTTCTAAATATATTACATTTTTTATTTGTTGTATTTTATATTTATTTTTTTGCACACACATTATATATATAATATATAATATATATTATAAATTTTTTTTTATATCAACTTTCTGATAATATGTATATACATAGCATATATTTACAAATTTACAATTATATAATATTTCTCTACATAAATATATATTTTTCAGATAATTTAATATTTTTCTTAATTATTTTACATTTATTTCTTTATTTACCAATATATTTACAATTTATTTGTATTAATTTCCATTAAGTTTAGATTATTTTATATTGCATTAGTACATTTATTCGTGTCTCATTCTCCAACATGCTCCTACAATAGTTCTTACTCACTTCAATGCATTCATTGGAGTGTGACGCAAATAAATCTAGGTTAATCTAGTGCGTTTTGACAGAGCGAAAGAAGGATAAAAAGAGAAAGAGCACAGTCTAGTACTTCGCCTATTTCGCGCATGCGCACTCCATTTTAGGCAACATAAAATCGGGAGAGTTGCGCTACTGTATATACTGTGCCCAGACTCTCTATACTTCTAGGGATTCTACCGCGTCGCATTTTGCCGCACGGCAAGCGTTTCCGCGTCTAGTGTCCCGTAGAGATCCTATAATCATTGGCCCATCGACATATAGTACTGGACAAAGACATAGAGAATGGACTGCGCGATCCGTGTGTCAAATGGTCAACAAAAATGAGAGAGAGGGACCGTGGAAGACGGCCATCTCCCTCTCATTCTCTCTTCCATTACACCATGGAATGGAAAAAGATAGAGATGGCTGTCTTCCACGGACCCTCTCTCTCATTTTCGTCGACATATTTTGATACTACATATACTGGATTCGCACTGCATCCGATGTGCGTCGTACGACGACTCTACAACCAATCAGAAAAATCGTATCGTCGATGCGAGGCAAAATCCTGTTTTCCAATTGGTTGCAGATTCGTCGTACGACGAAAATTGGATGCAGTGTGAATCCAGCAATAGATACGGGATCGCGCAGTCCATTCTCTATGTCCTTTGGTACTGGACGGAGCTAGAGGCCTAGAAAACAGAGATGCGACATTGCGTCGGTTGGGTTAGGTAACCACCGCCATTTGAATTCAATATAAGTGCTCTTGACCAATAAGCTGATGACAGTTGATGCAAAAGGTAGAAAGATTAGATTAGGTTAGGTTAAGTCCGATATTAAATATTCACACAAATAAGAATACTTACACCATAATAATAGTTTTTTATTGCTCTTCGACACTGTATTGTCTAAATTTTTCTCTATATATATATGTATGTAACATACATACGTTATAAAACTATATCTATTAGATGCAATAGTGAATTAAAATGGCTCTCTGATCACGTGATTTAGACAGCCAATCAAGCCATACCCTTCAATGACGCATCTCTGTTTTCTAGGTCTCTAAACCGCACCAGATCCATCTTGATCCGTCAGGTCGGATGCGCGCGCATACGCCATTTTAAGATAGCGCGTGTATATACATACATATAGACCCCTGCGCCGTTTTATTTTTTATCGGCGGCGGCGTTTCAGGTAAAATAACTCGGCGGCGGCGGCGTTCGGCGAAAATTTCAAATTTGGCGGCGGCGGAACCGACGGATGATAATTTATCGGCGGCGGCGGCGTGGAACGGCGTAAGTATAACATGCTTTAAAATTTTAAATAAAAAGTTTAAACTTTAAATTATTTGAATAAGCAAATTATTATAGAGATATATTTTTAAAAAAGAGAAAAAATTAAATTATATAAAGTTAAAAAATTATATTTAAAAAATTATGATACTTATTAAGAAACATAAATATATAATTTGATTGTAACATCTGCGTTGAACTCGATCGGACGAACTTATAATGATGGTCCTGTCTCACATGCCTTTACAATACACTCACATTGAGAACAGGAATATCAATCCGAATTAGAATATATCAGCATGTCTGTAACGTTACATACGAATACATATCTGTTCAATGACGCAAACATCTGTTAAGAATCGCTGAAGGACCTGTAAGTCTCGAAACGTACGAAATTTCGACATTTTTGTTTGGTTAGTTTATTTAAGAAACTAAGCTTGCGAAATTGTCTTCTTCTTCTTCTTAATTAATGGCTCCTGCCTCCCTGTACTCTTACGAAATTGTCACCTAAGGTCTAACAAGAAAGATATTCCAATGATAATAAACAGCAAAACAGCAAGAGAATTGTGTATCAATCAAGTCACAGTATAAGTAAGTACAGTAGTTTCACTCCGTGTCGGTACCTTTGATCTGTGTCCTACAGTCAGCCATGTTGTTGGTTGTGCGAGGGCTTTGTTTTCACTGCACACATCGACACCACAGTGACACACAGTGACACAGTATCCATACGTGACATCGACACCATGATGAAAGTGGTGCGATTCGCGCACCCATAAATTTTGGAGAGTGAAACTACTGTACTTACCTATACTGTGATCAAGTATATGTTACAGTATGGGCGCGTTCAGCCGATTCAACAGTTGAGTGAGCGCCCGCTGTTATTGGTGTATTCTTCTAGATATAAAATTCTGATTAGATGATCTAAAAGAATGCACCAATAATAGCGAGCGTTCACTCAACTGTTGAGTCCGCTGAACGCGCTCTATGTATTGCGGTAGATGGCGTAGGAACTTGAGATAGAATAGAGATCCTATAATAAGAGTTTGGCCAAAGCGGGCTCAACTTCTGATTGGTTCTCTACCTTGGTCCATTCGGCATTCTTCGGATAGCTTTGTCATACATTGTCGGAAAACGAGTTCGGAGAATAGAAAGAGACACATAGCGTAATACGAGAAAGAAAGTAATATCTGTTATCTCCTTCTATCCGCCATCTTTGGTCCGCTTTGGCCAAACTCTTAAGGATCTCTAAGGCCGGTATTCATAGTCGGTTCTTATTTCAAGACTGTCTTAAGTAATGTCTTAAGATGCTAAAGCGGCCCTCTGATTGGTTCGTAACTCCTCAAGACTGAACTTACGACGGTCTTGAATATAAGAACTGACTATGAATACCGGCCTAAGATAGAACAGTAACAGGCGAAAGAGAGATAAATATAAGTTCTGTTCTTTTTCTCTCTTTAAGTTGAGCGCGCAGCATCGGCTGACATAAATTTTTAGCAAAATCACCAAAACTGTATATCGATCTCGATCAAGTTTGGCCGTCGCTTTGTCGATAAAATCGGCGCGCCGAATTAAATTTTCGGCGGCGGCAGCGGCGGCGTTCGGCGGACATTTTAAAATTGACGGCGGCGGAATCGGCGGATAATAATTTAGCGGCGGCGGCGGCGTGAAGCGGCGGCGCAGGGGTCTACATACATACGTATATACACTCGTACCGAGCGCGTAGCGCCGCGCGCCGAACGCCGAGGGACAGCATTTCTGCCGGTGCGTTTACACACACACAAATATACTCGTGACTCGTGTGCATATTTGGCGGTTTACCAGTTGCACGCGGCACACGAGTTGCGTATACTATGTTGTATTACACGCTCAGTGGCGGTGGCCCACCAGTGGCGGCGGCGGCGGCTCGGCGAGCGGCGGCAGAGAGGTCGCGCGTGTCAGCCAGTCGGCGGCGGTAGATTGCCGCGTCTGTCGCGAGATTGTGGTAGCAACTGGTAATAGAACTGGTGCAACGACGACGGTCGTGTGACAAGTGATCCCGATCGTGTGAGAGAAGTAAAGTGAAAAGGGAGCGGGTCGGGAGAGAAAGGTAAAGAGAGAGAGAGAGAACCGACGGCGGCGACGATGGAGCTCCACACGCCGAAGCGGGAGCAGCGGCCGTCGACGGAATCGCTCGATCGCAGCCCCTCGATGTGCGACACGACGCTCTATCCTTGGAACTGGGGTGAGGAGGCGCGCAATGTGAACCTAAGCCCAGGGAGCTCGTGCTCCTCGCCGGAGTACCGAGAGCAGCATGTCGCTAGCTTAGACGCAGCCGGCGGTAACGCGCCCGGCAGCGGTAGATCCGCCTGCACCGGCAGCGGCTCCGAGAGCCACCGGCGCGGCCGGCCGCGCGCCGACGCACTCACGAATCTCATGAAGCAGGGCAGTACGTCGCCAAGCAGCATCAAGTGTTCCTTCTGCAACCGGGTGTTCCCGCGCGAGAAGAGTCTGCAGGCGCACCTGCGCACTCACACGGGTAAAGGGATCTTTTCCTGCCCTGCGTCGCTGGTATCCGCGTGGCTTTCATTCAACCCTTTCGCGAGAGATAGAGAGAGAGAGAGAACGATCGCGCGCGCGAAGAACGATTCCGCGTGTCGCGTGCGTCTCCCTGCCCGCGTCAGTCCCGCCAATCGGCCATCATGCCGCGCTTTAAATACTTAAATGGCTCGGCTTGCGTGCCGGTAGCGCGACGCACCGACGCGACGCGACTGTAGCTCGGGCAGTTCGTCGGTTGCGCGCGAAATTTACCGCGTGCGGTGACACGTGTACGTATAACCGACGATGCACGCAAGTTACGTGGGAATTTCAATCGGGAGAGAGAGAGAGAGAGAGGGTGGGAGGGAGGGAGATTAAAAGGGGAGATCGTGATGTTTGTACACGCATACTATCGAATACTATCGCTGTCGGTTCGTAAACGGCACCAAGTTGAGCGGTCTTTGTGTATAGATGACGAGAAAGCACGTGGCAACGCGACGCTTTCAAAAATATTACGAACGTTCCTTACTGTTTGTGTTCTTTCTTTCACGGTAGGATTGATTGAACTCGGAAAACTAAATGTCAGATTTAAATGCCGGATGCTTAGTAAAATTTCGTAGGCCGGAATCAGACTACGCATTGAAGATTGAGATTGAAGATTGAATTTTGGCTAATCAAAATAATTAGGAGTTAAAATTTCTTTATCCTCATTGGTTAAATTTCAATTTTTTTAATCTTCAATCTCAATTTTCAATGTGTAGTCTAATTTCGGCCTTACGCTTGTTTCTGCCATTGTAATTTAATTGTTTAATGTTTAATCCTTTGTGGTTGTTTTTTATTATACCTCCTAATGTAGATTAACTTTAATCTCGGTTCAATTTGCTCTTCGTCTTTTTCTAATTCTAAAAAGTGATTTCAAAAAGAATATTTTGAAGAATAAAGGAAACAGTTTTTTCAAGTAACAAAGTGTTATCGTAGAAAAAAGTATTTATTTAGTATAAGAACATGATTTTTTTGGAGATACAATTATACGAAACTATGAAATCTTTCTGGTGTTCCGTGGACCCCTGATCGCAAAGGATTAATTTTTATTTTTATTTCAATGGACTCTTTATTTCTTTTTAATTATAAAAATTAGAAAAAATTGATGAGTAAATTGAATCGAGATTAAAATTAATCTATATTAGTAGAAACGGATATTACTACATTGTAAAGATTGAGCTACGCATTAATTGTATTCAGATTCTTAAAAGATTCATGTTTGGTATTGTGTAATTTATAGTTCGTTTGGAGAGAAAATTAAAATTTAACGTCCATAAAATATGTATATGTACAAATCAGACTATGTGTATATTGTGAATTTATTTGTGTAATAATTAATTTTATGAAATTGTAATAAAATACTTATGTTATGATCACAGGAGAACGTCCATATCCGTGTGATTATCCTGGATGCACGAAGGCGTTCACCCAGTCGGGACAACTCAAGACTCATCAACGATTGCACACAGGAGAGAAGCCATTTTTATGCACCGTACCAGGTTGTGAAACGAGATTCACTCATGCCAATAGGCATTGTCCCGATCATCCTTATGCCAATCTTACAAGATCAGATGACTTTGTACTAAAGCCAGTATCTGAAAATACGGAATTGTCGTATGATGTGAGTCGATGGTTGGAGCGTTACAAGATGTCCAGAGAACGAGAAGATCGTACCCCGACTGGGAAGAATGAACGGAAGAAGAAAACGTGGAAGAGCACTGCCGAAAATCACAAGAGGATAAAATCCAGAAAAGGCCTTATGATGGATATAGCGGGAGAACAGGAAAATCTCGATCACAATCCCTCGAATCAACGACTGCACTGCGAGGAGAATCAGGATAGTCAAGAGGAGAGCCAGGATGAAGATCCAGCGGAAACATGTTGCGCGATACTGCAAACATCTGAGGACGAGGAAGGATCAAATACCAAGTTAGCAATCACCTCACTAAGAAGACCCTTGGACAGACTGCAACCAAAGAAACGATGGCTACGGTATGCTTGCTTGGAGCAACAGCTAGACCTAAGTGAGGATGTTAAACCTAGTAACGTAACGACCGTATGTAAGATGGATGAGAAACAAATTCTGGACAGACCATCGGAATTTCACTGGTATACGGCATTCTTGGACCATTCTGTTCCCGAAAATAATACATCCGCTCTGGACAATAAACTTGAAATTCCAAATACACAATTGGAGCCTTCGTATGCCACCTCTCAAATATGTTGCATGATAAATAACATTGCCGAGCCTCCGAAAGTAGACGAAGACAATGTATATGGGATTATGCATTCTCTTAATCAGCCACAGTGGGATCCACTGAATAGCTTGCCAAATAATCAGGGTACTTTTGAAACTAGTATTAACGAATCAGCTGTAAAAATTCAAAATCAAAGTTCTGAATCTGCATGTTTACATTTCGATTACACGGAGCAGATTGTTCATTCGGAGACAACGAATCAAGATGTACTAGCCAGCTCCCGTACCAGCGAAAACGAAACTAGACCGACGGTTCTAATGTTGGCCGGTAGTTCCAATAGTGCTAAAGAGATTCTTTCAAAACCGTCCCTCGCAATAGATCCCGTGAAAACGGAGACAAAAATAATTAGTGTAAAGCAGGAGGACAATACAAGCCTAGCTAAGTTACCAGTACAGGAAGACAATAAAAAATGGCAAGGTGCTTTGGCATTGATGGAATTGGCTAAAACGCAAGAAGAGGCGCAGGTTTTAGCGCGTCTTAAACATGTAAAGGATGAATGTTCCACGGCTTCAGAATTATTATAGCCATTTAGACTGTGATTACAGGTTATTGTAACTTTGTTATTTTTATATGCAAGAAAAAAAAAACGAATAAAAGCTGTTCACTCATGTAACACAGTCCACTTACCGGCATAACAAATGTAAAAGCAGTTTTTCGCTGTGAAACACATCTGTTTTCTTTCTTTCATTACATTAGTTTAATTATTTTTAATCAGATAAGATGCTTCTATAGATCTTTGAATGCTCAAAACAAAATTTACCGCAAGCCAAATTTTATCAGTATGTCCAAAAACTTTTCAAATTAATTGAAATTAAAAAATGTTTCTTTTATAATATTAAAATTAAAAAAAAAAAAAAAAAGATTAGCGTTGAAATTCCGATTAGAAGTTATAAGTATATTCATCCTCCTTTAAAATGCCTTTTTTTATTTCAATACTTACATTTTAGCTTCATGTTGTAAAGGATTTAAATCGGACCGAGATTATATTATGGATTAAAATTTCAGCCAGGGTTCCTATCACGGAACAGTTCCGATCGGAATCCATTCCGACTTTGTTCCATGATAGGTATCTTCATACATCTACATAAAAAAAAATGTATGTATATGTATATATATGCAGGGTGTTTGACAAGTATATAAAAAAAATTGTCAAAAAAAAAAATATATATATATATATCAGACGTTATTCGGAATTGGTCGTAATCGTTCGAAATTAAATTATTGGTATTGTATATTGTTGAATTATAACCAACACATTGACTCTATTTGCCTGTATACCAATGTATATTATATGAACACATAGATTTTATATATTGATTATTAAATTGTGAGATTCATAAAAAACTTGATATTCTATTAATATTTAAAGTTTTTTAAATTTTAATCAGACGTTATGTTTGTCGTCATAGGCGAAAAATTTACGTCTATGAAGCTGGCACTCCACTATTAAAAAAAAATTTGCCCGTATGCTAATTATGTGCTAATTGCTCTAATCCCGAATTTTGTGCTCCTTTCTATTCGCAGGAAATTAATTTCAAAAGTAGGAATGCTGACTTTATGTTAAGCTAGTATCCCTATTTTTCCCAGCATTTCTACTTTTGAAATTAATTTCCTGCGAATAGAAAAGAGCACAAAATTTGGGATTAAAGCAATAAATTAGCACTTAATTATGGCATATGGGCAAATTTTTTTTTAATGATGGGAATGCCAGCTTTACAAACGTGAAAAATTTGATATCTTAACTTAAAATTCAATATTTAATTCCTTCATAACGTAACAAGATATTGAAATAGACAGAAATGCATTTTAAAAGGAGAGATAAATAATACATACTTACTCATAACTTCTAATGAGAATTTCAAGATAAGGTTAATCTTTTTTTACAGAAAAAATTTTAATATCTTAAAGACACTATTTTTCGTTAAATTTCAATTCTTTTGGAACTTGATGTTTCAAAAAATCTGTAAGAAACGCCTTTTCAAATTAAAAAAAAAAAAATATTTTTGTAAACTAGTATTATTATTACTGTAACTTTTACATTATTATATGATGAAATATGTTTATCTAATTGTGTTTGTTCTAATTCTGATAGTTTTCTGAATTTTTTAATTTCATGTGTTAATTATATATACATAGAAAACAGGGTAATTGCGTTTAACTGTTATAATCCATCTTCTTCCACGCACTGCTGAGAAAAAAGCAAATGTGTCTCATAGAATTAAAGTGAATTTTATTACATATTTTTATTGCATAATAATCGTTTTTCATACATTAAATCAGTTAAAAAGAGTATTGTAATTAAGTTTGTTTTGTTAGCGCAAAACCGTGGAATTGTACAACACAGTTTATTGTTATTATACGAGGCACTTGTGTGATACTTATCTTAAGAGTAATAAATACAAGAATGAAAACATAAAAGTGTCAACATATTGAATTGAGTTATAAAATATTTAGTTGGAATAAAATAATGGCTATTTATAATAAAAATAAAAACCCTCATTTTGGTCTTCATTCATTCGAATAATTAAATAAATATGGAAAAATTTTACAATCTTTCGTTAAGTATAAGACAATACATCTTTGACTATTTATAAAATTTGACTTTAATTAAAAATAATTATTTCATCGCGCTATAGAATACATGCCAATAATGTCTTTCTATTGTTTTGACAGAAAGTCATTTTAAAAGAAGCAAATGGTTTTTCCATATAATGTTTTCACGATGATTTTTCTTTTTGCGATCTTCTGATACTGGATCTTGTCGTTCTTGTACTGTGTTCTTCATTATTTACAGGTAATTGGGAAGATTTATTTCGCACAGTTTTATTCTTATTCGTTAATGGTGTGTCTGCCTTTCCTATTCTTTCTTTCGGTGTTCTGCTTTTAAAAAACTTATTTTCTTTAGGAATTTCTAGAATTTTCTGATCTTGTAATTTATCAGCCTTTTCAGGTTTTATCGAAGTAGAGGAATCGACATTTTCATTCGTCTTACCGTTTATTGTCGGGTCTTTTAGTAATTCTATCGCCTTACTTATATTCTTATTATAATCAGTGGTCATTGGTTGCTTTGTATCTTTAACGATTGTTCTCCTTATCTTTGATTTAATTTTGAGATTTTCTACATTTTCTATCAATTTATCTACATTTTCCTTTGTGGCAGGTAAATCTGATTTATCTACCAAGTTTACTAAAATGTTCGATATATCTGGAACTAAAGACGCCACTTCAGTAATAATATCATTTATAGTTTTCCTTTGCGTACTATCTTTATTCATATTTTCCGACTTTGTTTCTTTCGAATCTTCTATATTCAAATTAGCTAAATCATCCTCTATATCTTTCTCTAAAATTTTTCTTTTCACTAAATTTATACGTGACTTAGATTTTCTATTCGAATACGTAACAGGTGGTGGTGGTGGTGGTGGAGATACACTATCATCATCTTCATCATCACTCCAAATCATGTTAATTTTAGTTATCTTTAAAGCTATTGGGCTCTTTCTACGTCGAAGTGAAAGAGGTTTCTTGGCACGATGATTTTGAATGGATGGTGTAACACAAACGCTTGGATCAATTGGGATTTTTGCATGGTCAGTTGTATTAATTTCGTGTGGCTGCGGAACCGTAAACTCTGCAACAAAGATTTTATCATGTATGTATATATCTCGTACAAGTAAACAAATTTCACCCGAAATTTATTCTGACAAAGAAAGTTATATGTCAAAAAGCACATACTTAAATCTGAAGATTCCAATACCGGCTGGAATTCATTGTCAAATGCCAATTCCTTAACCGTTATATAAATGGGATGGCACTGCAATTTATATTTGTCGCATATATTGACCGCTAAATTGGCAATATTGAATACATCTTCTTGCCTTGACGTTACTTTCGCTTTCAGAAAATAACAAAAATCGATCAATAGCAGTATGTAATCGATCATGTAGAAACGAGTTTGCCAAGAGAATCGCATTATTTCATCACGAGGCCAGTTTTCGGGTAGAACTGATTCTTCTTCTTTGAATAGTCTTTGCCTTAATTGAAAAGCGCCGTGGAAATGATCGAGTGCTGCCATGGTATGATTCTGCAAGGCATATAACTGTGCTCTGATATAAGTGGTAGCAAATACCAAGTACTGATACGAAACGTTGCTACACTTGTAGCAATCGCAATTTATATGCGATGTGAATTTTGGCGGATCAAAAACTTTATTGCCGAGCACTGGAGAAGCACCATACTGAGGCGCATCTCTGACAGGATCTACAATTTTCGTGGGAGTCACTGCGAGATGAACGAACGATGTTTCTACGGATCTGGTGGAAACCTCTATCGATAATTGAAACGTTTCGACGTTCAACATGTGTTCGAGGCCTTGTAGCTTCACCTCGCAATCCTCCAATTGTAAACGCGATAGATCGATATAACACAGCGATTTTAATAGTTCGGCAGTACGTAGCATTGCACTTAAACTCTGTGCCGATTTTAACAGTAGTACTAAATCCGGGCAAATGCCACGAAAAGATAATAGATTATTTATCCTTATGGATAAATTAACTGCTACAGTGAAAAGTGTATCGTAACTAAAAAGATACGTTGATCGGTTTGTCCCTGAAAAAAAAAAAAAGATTACTTTATAAATAGTTGATTCATATTAGCATTCATAATTTTATATTTATACAATTTGACGTTTCAATGAAGCTTTATCTAGAATTACATATATAGAATAAAAATATAAATGGTTTAATTATAATTACATTTATTCGACAACAGATCTTGATTCAAAGTCCTTATTGCAGCTATACTTTCCACAATACACGAACCATAATTCTCATGTTGCATATTATCAATGTAAATATGGCTATTGCGTATGATGACATCTAAACTTAACAAATACACAGTTCTATTAGCAAGAAATGAAATTCCTGAAAGACTTCTAGCTTCGATAAGTAATTGTTTAGCATCATCATACTAAAAAATAAAAAAAAATAGAAAATGTGTATACTTGTTATATATTATCTATAGTATATAAGTTTGTATTTTTGGCAATTTATTTGAAGAAGGATCCTATATTCCTCTTACCTTTTCATATTCAAAATAGAGGTCTGCTAAACTTATCCAAAAGATAGCAATGGTGCCAATTACATTTTCGTCCGTAGAATTTCTATGCTTTATGATATGTTCCTTAGCAGTAGTAATCCAATCGTAATTGACTTGTCTCAATGATATACAACGACTTGTAACTGTAACAGGATTCATATTAGCATTCGTAAAACTTTTTTTCTCAATTATTATAAATAGCTCAACATACTATAAATAATTGTATAATCATTCATTTCTGATGCTAACTGATATGCCAAAGTCCATACTTCAGCTTCACAATCTTCATATCGATATAATCGGGCATATTCACCAGCTGTTACCAGCATGCGAAGTATAAGACTAGGTTCCCAATCTTTGACAATTTCTTTCTACAAACAGTGAAATATGATTATCTGATCGCAAAGTTTCTAATATTCATAGTTATATAACACAATAAGTATTTTCTAATAACTTACAAAATGCCATTTAAATAATTGCTTCCATTTTTGTAAACATTTTTGAAGGCACAACATAAGACTAGTATCTTTTTTAACATTTATCATAGTATAAGCAGGCACTACATTTGGAGATTTGACTTCAGTTAGTTCTCGTAACTTGGGAGCACATAAAGCAAATTTTGTATTTTCCATTTCTATTTCAGTTTGCTTATTCATTATATGCAACTCTTCGACAAACATAAAAAGGCTCAAGTTAGCTTCCAAGCACAGAATGGCAACAGAATCAGACTTATCTTGCTTCAAATCACATATAGCTTGCTCATGATATTTCAAAATAGAACTGTCATGCGGTGTGAAACCTAAGAAATAATATCCTAATAATTGCATCGTGTGTGCATATTGATTGCTTGGCTGCAGCTTTCTAAGTTTTTTTAGAACTGCTGCTACACCATTTGTAAATATAATCTGTTCTTCCAGTAAATTTCTTGCTTCGCTTAAACATAATTCAGTAGAGTCATTCTTGGAAATATCAAATGAATATCCCAGTTTATTTTTAATCTCGTCTTTATCATTTGTCAAGCACTCTAACATAGTTAAGTTTGCAATGTCTTCAGAAACATTTTTCTTAATACTTATCCATGTACGAAAAGCTATTGTATTCGACTGATTGCAAGTTAACAAAGCATTCAATGCACACACTGTCATGGCTTTCCTATACATATTGTTATTGTAATACATAACACTTAATCTATGCAATACCGAAGAAATAATATTTTCATAGTTTTCGGAATTTTCAAAATATGTGGACTTTGATTCAATTAATTCGAGTTGAAAAATGCAAGTGCATAAAAAGGAGTACAGATGTACACTTTCTTCGTACACATGTTCAGACAGTACACCTATATTATAGATTATATTACGACAAATATTCCATGATTGCGTCCAACGTTTACATCCGGTTTCCTTCATTTCATAAATAATGGATTCGACGTTTTGCTCCAAGATTTTTCTGCTAAGAACACACATCTCGACTGGCAAAGTTTTAACAGGAAATTTACATAATAAACTAATGAATCTACATCTCATCACTATAGCATTGTATAAATCCCTCTTAACTGTGCACAATTTGTTCTGGCACCATTTGCATTTGATTGACGCTTGCTTGACATAAAATTCATCTGTATGTATCTGTACAAACAAATTCATTAGTTCTAGCAAGATGCCAGTATCGAGCAAGTGGTTGAGCATATGTTTATCAGTTTCCACACACTTTTCCCAGTATGTGACCATTGGTTCAACTATTTCTGCAGTATGAAGTACATTCCACTTAATACTTCCACATCCATATTTTTGCATAATATTTAAGTTAGAACAAATAATATTTTGTACATTTTTGGCACTGTCCCTGGTAAGATTTTTTATTGGCACTAAAAGATTCTTACACAAGCTTTGAAATTGCTGAAAAGATTGATAGCATTCCTCATCTTCTGCCACAAGAGTATCAAAATAACTAGATAATTCATCTAACGTTTCTATTGCAGATTCAATATCAGTTGTATTAATAGTCTTACATATTACATGACACATGATACGAAGTAAATAACGATATATTAAGTGTTTTTCATCTTTGTCTAAATACAACTCCAGTCCTAACAAGTAGTCCAATATATATTTACAAAAGTCATCAAAATATTTCGTGTTCTTACCGATTGCTGCTATTCTGTCCAAGTACATACTTATCTCCATAATCAAATGTCTAGTATAATTTTTATACGCTATCTGCATCATCTTCATTTCATACTTGATAACACTCTTCAACTTATTATAATTCTCTATGTTCGAGGGTTCATTTGTAAAAGTAACATATAAATTGTTAACTAGAACGCGCCATAAGGATAATACTTTCATCACAATATTCATAGTGTTATCTCGGGGATTGTACAAAGTGCCTGGTTGCAAGTAGCAACAGATCTCTGCCGCATCCTCATATAAATTAAAAGAAATTAAACACTTAACAATTTTAAATACAGCTTTGACAAAGTTGGTGTCATCAGACACCTTGATCAGCAACGAGCAAAGTAATTTGGCTAATTTAGCAATGCTCTTGCCAGTCTCGCAGTTCCGTTCATTACATTTATTCCATTTATCTGCAATGCAACACAAGCGTAGCAGTAATTTGAATAAGCCATCGTTGAGTTTACCATTAGGTCGGACGCGGACAGTCATCTGAAAGATATTAACAGTTAAAATTGTATTCATAAATGTAAAGCTAGAATTTTTAATGAGAAAGAGTATACCTGAATATCCTCCGATACATCTTGCAGTTTCTCCAATTGCATCAATTCCGTCCACGTCTCAATTTTTATCTGCATCTCATCCATCTTTCGGTAAAGTAAAATCAGTTTCACTTTTAAGTCTTATGTATTAGTCACACACAGCTTTCGTGATGTATATACATATAGTGTTCAGTGACACGGTGTACGAAAAGCGCTGCAATTCCCACAATTCCCGACAATCCCGACTCCGATCGATTACTCTTGCGTTATTATCCCGCAACGACGAAAGACCGTTTTGCCTAGGCGTAATTTTAAAATTGTAACGTGTGGTGACGTGCGCCAATGTAAACACAGCATCTTTCTCGCGTGTTCTCGCGCGCGTTTTTTGTATGTGTTTACCATAGACATAATAGATCGAGCATGCGGCGGGAGCATGGCAGTCACGTGCGAGAAGGAGGGAACACAATGGCCTGGTTTACATCGTGCACTTGATACGCGTACTAACTACTTTCTATTAAATTGTCTTAATTTCAGCAATGTATTCAAAGAATGATGTATAAAATTGATACAATACGCATCAAAATGTTTAACTAAATAAGTTTATTGTGTATACATTTACATATATCGCTGAAATTAAGATAATTTAATAGAAAGTAACCAGTTAGTTCGCGTATCAAGTGCACGATGTAAACCAGGCCATTGTGTATACATTTATATATATCGCTGAAATTAAAATAATTTAATAGAAAGTAACCAGTTAAGGTTGGATTATACTGGCCGTAATCTGTTAACTTATGCTGTAATCTGTAAAAATTGACCAATTATAATCGATTATTCCCCTCTCATTCGACTGTGATTGGTCAATTTTTACAGATTACGGCATAAGTTAACAGTTTACGGCCAGTATAAATCAACCTTTAAAGTAAAAGCGGAACGGTTTTAGCGGTAGCGGCGGAAATCTAGCGACCAATCAGAGTTTTTCCGCATTTTTCGTATCGCTGTTTTCTAATCCCTATGGGTAATGTCCCATGGAGCGGTCGTGCGTAAGCGGATTAGCGGATCGCCAATTTCAATGTGACATAAGGAAAATATTTTTGCAGAAATGTGCAAGCGGTAATGTATTTGTTATTATCTTCTCAAGGAGAAAAGGACAGTGGTAGTTCGAATCCTATTAGGTTTAAAAGTTTTTTCCTAGGTATTATTAGCATAGAGATAGTAGTACTAGAGTACGCATTGTAGGAGTGGGGGTAATCCTTTCTAGAAAAGGACGCACTCATTTGGGCCTTTTCGTTCTCTCTCGTTCCGCGCATGCATATAGCTATATATTCTGAGAGACGGGATCGAAAGAAAGAACGAGTCGAACGAGAAAAGTTTCATCATTACATGACCGGACAAGCCTGATTAAGCCTGATCACTTTGGAATCAAACAAAGAATTGAATTTGATAAGGTTAAGGGCTCTCGAGGAATAATATCAATAAATATTAATGATAAAAATCTATTATTTATACCTCTATAATTGCGAGACGGTTTAAAACGATACAGGGTAAGTAATAATTTCGAAGTAACATGCTGTATTCTGCAAGGGCAAATACTCTCTAAATATAAATTTACATAGTTAATCGCGAGATCTGCATCGTATCTATGCTGTTTCATTTTTGACTGGCAGCGAGTATTGTTTGATTTTTCATAAATATTGTAGTACGGAAAGAGAATAAGGAAAATCTGATAAATATGTATAGCATTGAAGTTATGTTAAATATCCATGCGCTAAACTCGCTGTTTCTTATAACGGGATATATTATAATGCAAAATTTCTTATCTTTATTCTCTCTCTCTTTCTCTCTCTCTCTCTCTCTCTCTCTCTCTCTCTCTCTCTCTCTCTGTCTCTCTCTCTCTCAGAATTGTTTCATTCTGTAATTTTACCAAAATAAGATTTCGCAGTAACTTTTCGATAATATTTCAATTATATATCTCAAAAAGGCTACAGACATATGTCAGTTAACCATTCGGAAATTTTTTTAAAAGGTTTCATTTGAAAGAATCGCGGACATTTTGATATTGCAGAGACATCTCAAAGATGTTGCAGAAACATTTTGCAATGTTTCTGAAATATTTCAATTTCACACGTGAAACATTTCTGAAATATCTCTGAAAGATTGTTGTGCTGTATGGAGCGGAACAAGAGGAACGGGTGAAATGGACTTTTACGACCAATTACAATGCAAGTGTACAAGAAAAATAACTAAATTCAAAATATAAATATGAATAAATAAATAAATATACAGAGAGGGGCATTTAAAACAAGTCACCTGAATAACTCGTTTGTTTTTGACAATAGAAGAAAAAGTGTCAAACAAAAGTTGCTTGGTTTCGAGGGGCATATAATGTGATGTCAATAATTGTTTTTTTGGTGGAGGCGCTAAAAAGATATGAAGGTCACCTTCACTTTTTTAAATGGAATTATGTAATTTTTTTAGATAACGTGATTCGTCTAATTATTTTGCGTATTGTGTTATTTGCATATAGTGTTTTCTTTACACCATTTTATTTATCTCATTATTCTGTTCACAAAAATATTAAGGTATGATAATCAAAAAGTCAACAATTTACGAGTTATTTAACATTTTGTGTCAATATGTATCAAAATAAAGTGTAAAATATCTCGAAAACTATTGGTTTTTTGGTATCTCTACCTTAATACTTTTATATGCAAAATAATTAGAGGAATCTCTTATCTAAAAAAAATTACATAATTCCATTTAAAAAAGTGGAGGTCACCTTCATATCTTTTTAGCGCCTGCACCAAAAAAACAATTATTGACATCACATTATGTGCTCCTCGAAACCAAGCAACTTTTGTTTGACACTTTTTCTTCTATTGTCAAAAATAAGCGAGTTATTCAGGTGACCTGTTTTAAATGCCCCTCTCTGTATATCTATATTTTTCTATTATAATTTGTTAAACAAATAAAATAATAATAATAAAAAATATGTAAATAACAAGGCTCAATAAATTTAAAAAATAATTAATACAAAACAGGGCTACGAGCCAACATTAGTTAAAATATAAAGGTCTTAGCAATAAACTGTCATTAATTAAAAATAAATAAATATAAAGTTTAATAAAATATAAAAACATACGTTTCGACCTTCATTAGGTCATTTTCAATGTTAAAA
>NW_017277972.1:161961-168826 GCF_001594065.2 Cyphomyrmex costatus | reverse complement strand
TTATATTTAAATATAAATATATTATAATATAAATATAAATATTAATATTATAATATTACTGTTAATATTATTATTAATTTTCTTGTAAAATATTTCCAATACTTACCATTATCACGATTTATTTTAAGCACAAATAGTATGTATGTACATACATACATAACCAACCGATAGCCAAGCGATCTCTCGAAACTTAACCTCCTCCTCACGTTCTCAATGTTTGATTCCGATCGGAATCGACATTTCGACAGCTCGCGAGATGCTGGAAACTTCTTCTTCTTCTTCTAAATTTAAATGGCCCAGGTTTCGGAGTAACCGGTTAAACGTGGCCAGTCGTTTCCAAGACACCGCCAACTCTCCACAGGTAATCCTCAAAAAAGAAGAAGGATGAATTCCCGAGAGCCGAAAGAGACTCCTGAAACAAACGAGGAAACGCGGAAAAAGTTCCCTGTGCCGCGCGCGGCCCCCAGCGGAACTCCACGACACTTAACCGCGGAGGGCCGCGGAGGGGAGGATATACCAAGGAAGATGGGGGGAGGGGAGAGAACGAGACTCCCCCCCCCTCACCCCAGACCCCGTCCCCCACCCCAGCGCGCGAGGTTTAAATAGGAACATCAAAAGACTTAGCAAAGGCGAGTAAGAGTCTGCATAATTTGTGGCTAGGGTTGACAAGCAAAGTAAATATATTATATGAATGAGAAGGGAAAGTTTTATTTAGGTAAAGGACCAGTGGTCGAGCTCTGCGTCTTGTTAGGGGGCAAAAAAAAATTGAGTGATTAAGATCTTGTCTGGGGTCTCCACATTCACAAGCCGGAGACGGTACCATATTTTTCCTGAACAAGCTATAATTGAGATTGTAATGGTTTGATCTCAGTCTATTAATCAATACTATTTCACTCCTGTTGAGCTTCTTTTTAAAATACCAGAGTTTAGCAGTCGTAGCTGAGAAGTACAACGAGTGGTAGTGAGCTCCGGTGTGATTAGCCTTGTCGTTTAAATAATCCGTGAAACGAACGCGAGCCTTTGCTAGTGCCTGAACCTGAAGATCTGAGTAGGGGGTACGGAAAAAACCTCTAGCTCCATCTACACATGCCTCTTTGGCCGTCCTATCAGCCAGCTCGTTGCCTAAGATGCCTTTATGCGAAGGGATCCAAAAGGGGGAGCAGTCAATATTATTATGCTCCAATTGAAGCAGAACTTGCTTTATTTTGTGGATAATGTAATTACCATTAATCAATCTGTAAGACGAGATGGCTTGTAGTACACTGCGGGAATCTGAAAAAATATAAATCTTAAAATAACCCGCATCTAGCGTCAAAATTAGGGCTTGATATATTGCCCAAGCTTCCGCAGTAAACACTGAGGCGCTGCAAGTTAACTTGTATTTGAAGCAATAACCAAGTTCCGGCGAGAAAAAGGCCGCGCCCGCACATCCATCCTCCGATAGCTTTGATCCATCAGTGTAGACGGTGAGGCCGGATGGGTCTAATTCCTGTAGCCTGCTGCTAAAAGACTGAATAATTTCATTATCGCTGGATTCTTTAGGGGATGAAAGATTCAAAGTGTTTACGTAAAGTGAAAGCGTTCAAGCTACTCTCGAATGCAGGAATAAAGTATGAACTCTTCAGATGAGAGAAATCATGTTTGTTAATAATAAAACATCTCAGCGAGGGAGATTTTGCCAGGGCCTGGGCCTTCTGCGCAGGGGTGCTGAGACCATATTCCAATGATTCGATGCTGCTTATAACCGGATGATTCCTTTTAGACATGCATTTAATGACGAACCTCTCACTGAGAAGGTTAAATCTCAATCTTAAGGGATATTCTCTCGCCTCGCACAGCATGATGTTGATAGGAGTAGATAAACGATATCTCATGGACGTCCTGATGGCCTTATACTGTAACCTTTCAAGCTGACGGAAAATTCTTGCATTATTTTTCCATGTGAAAATTGAACAGGCATATTCTATAGCTCCCCTAAAAACTGATCAGTATATAGTAAGTAAACAGTGGGGATAAGATCCCCACCATACAGCCGTGAGAGTTGAAATGATGTTGACTAGAGCCCTTCCTTTCTTCACAAGATATTCCAGATGAAGATTACCCTTCAATTTGCGATCCAGTATTACTCCTAGGAATTTGACCTTTTCCACTCTGGGAATGAGGAGATTGTCTATAGAGAGAAAACAATCTGGTGCGAGCACCGCCTTAGAGGTCGCAAAAATCATCCAGCTTGATTTGAAGGGGGAGAGGGATAAGCCTTTGGTCCCAACGTAATTCGAAATCTGATTTAAGGTTGCCTGAATCCTGTCAACTGCCGTCTCGGGATTACGATGAGAAGTAAATATCACGATATCGTCGGCATACTGCAGAAATTGTACATTTCTGGACATGCAGGATCCAATCTTGCAGAGGGCGATATTGAAAAGCAAAGGGCTCAGCACTGAACCCTGCGGGGTACCTTTATATGACAACCGTTTTTCGCCCAGATTTTCTTGTTCCAAGAGCTGCACCGATCTCTCAACGATGAGATTTTCTATGAATTTTCTAAGTGATTGTGATTCAATCAGCCATACTAGTCTCCAGTATATAATTCTTTCAAATAGTTTAAGTATGCACGATAAAAGAGAGATAGGCCTCAATCCAGAATTTCCGGCTTTGGGTATGAAGATTACCAAAGAAGATCTTCATTCGGTGGGGATGACTCCCTCTTGAAGGAAACTGTTGAAAAGGTTAACTAATAACTCTCTATAATTATGCGGAAGATAATCAAGCATGTTGTTACTGATTCTATCCAGTCCTGGGGCGGAATTTTTATTGACTAGAGAGATTGCCATATCAAGGTGTTCCATGGTGATTGGAGTGTCAAACTCCTTGAATATCTTTTCCGATTCTCACTCGTCAACTGCCTCTCCTTGAAGTATTCCATGTTTTCATGTGATAGTGATAAATTACGACGTTTGAATGCTTTTACTAGCGACCAGAGTTTGGTGGAAGGAGTTTTTGCATTGAAAGTGCCCACAAATTCTCTCCAACTCTTCTTTTTTTCCTTATATAGAATTTTTGCGCACTTGGATCTTTCTCTTTTGAAGATAAGAAAGTTTAGAATTGTTGGGTGACTTCGCCACTTTCTAGCGGCCGCTCGACGGGCTTCTATGGCCTCTTGGTATTTGTTCGACCACACGGAGGGGCGGCTCTATCACTTCTGATCAGGATTGAACTCGGATTAGCTTTTTTGGTGGTAGAGGAGCAAGAAATAGCTGTGTCGACTATATGTTTAGTTAAACTTGAGTATGCCTCGCAGGGATTTTGAGAAAGATTATTAACAAAGGGTGCATATGTTTCATCCATACTATTGCTGAAATTGATAAGTTCACGAGGATTAAGATTGATCTTATAGATATAACGTCGACGAATAGTTGGATTTATGCCCAAAGTAACGGAGATAGGAAAGTGGTCGCTGCCCCATGTGTCATCCTCGGTATGCACATTACATAAAGGAGCAATGTTCGGTGTGGCGATGATCAAATCGATAACTGAAGGTCCTGAGTTGGGAGGAAGGAGAAGTGTAGGCTTATGGTCTCCTAGGATGCAGACACGTGAATCTTCACAAACCTCGAAAATGCGCTTGCCGACGCGATCCGAGGAATGGCATCCCCAATGATTGTGATGCGCATTCAAGTCACCTGTGATAATGCATTTGCCCTTAGTGACGCTGAAACTTATCAGATCTTCAAAGAATTGCATCGGAGTGTCGTAATTAGGATGGCGGTAAACGTTTATAATGATAAATTTTTCGTTTTTGGCAAATACCTCTATGCCTTGCAATTCCACCGAGGCTTCATTAAGGTCTGACAGATCTAAAATGTTATAAACTATGTTTTGTCTAACAAGAATGCAGATACCTCTATGGCCGGGTGACATGATATCATTGCGTATGACGCTGAAGCCTTTGAGAGAGAAGTTAGAAGTCGGGTGGAGAAGCGATTCCTGTAGGCAAACAATATCGTAGTTTGCACTGGCAGCCTGTATCTGAGGAAGTTTACTCCTTATCCCTCTGCAGTTCCATTGGAGCAAAGAAATGGCTCCGGAGGAGAAGTTATTGTTGTTGGTGAATTTCAAAAGTAGATCCCGAGGTTCCAGCGGCGTCAGAAGTCATGTTGAATTCCAAAGAGTTAAATAAATTAATGATAAAGTCCAGATTTAGTCCTGCAACTAAGTTGGCAATT
Source organism: Cyphomyrmex costatus (assembly GCF_001594065.2). Taxonomy (NCBI): domain Eukaryota; kingdom Metazoa; phylum Arthropoda; class Insecta; order Hymenoptera; family Formicidae; genus Cyphomyrmex; species Cyphomyrmex costatus. The sequence continues at coordinate 164,600 of NW_017277972.1, read as the reverse complement.
CTTGAAATTGTTTTTTCAAAATGATTAATAATAGAGGTTATATATTGACTGTTATTAAACAAACGCTTGATTTTATCCAGAAAAGCCAAAATCATTTCGAAAATGCTGCTCACAGATTCGCGTCCAGGATTCGAGCATGTATCACCGCTATTGGGCGGTGAGGGGTGGCTAAGTCCATGAGAGGAGATGTGGCGATCATACTTGCCGTGGGAGCGAGGGGGTGAAGAGGACACATTTTTCCTGCCCGATGGTGAATAGACATTTGCAAGCGACTCACCAGATGCGTCCGAACGCAGATGAGGATTGTGCTGGGAGCTCGTCGATTTATTTTTTGATGATTTACCTTGTATGTCACGTGTATCATAAGTGGCCTTTGCTGCGGCGTCTGCATAATTCTTCGGCATAAATGATGACGGAGAGCTCAAAGATTCCAAAGGCGAGAACATGTTGTATGAGGTAAAGCTTCCATGTTTCTGCTGGGGCTCAGAGGAGTGTTGTCGCAGATAGGGGTAGTTACGATGATTTACTGCAAGGTTAGAAACGTTTCCATCATTATTATACTTGATTATCCTTTTAGCTTCGACGTGGGGAATGTTTTTTTGTGCAGCCAGGTTAATCACTTCTTTATGTTTTATTAACATAGGGCATACAAAAGAGGTAGCCCAATGTTCACCACCACAATTAATGCATTTTTAGCTTTATGTTTATCTTCGCATTCCACTAGCTTGTCATGATCTCCTCCGCAGTAAAGGCATCTAGGCTTGGAGCTTTTGCAGTCATTGCCAATGTGACCCACCCTGTAGCAAACTGTAACTAATTACTGTAAGTAATTAGTTTGGCCTTCTGTAACACGGCGATTAAGGCGTTGGATGTCTATGATCTTAGCCGAAGATAATGTTATCCTTGATACACTCAATTGTAAGTGACTGATCCACGTCTCTTACGATGCCGGTTCTAAGTACCTTAAATGCAGGAATGAAAACCCGTATATTATACTTAGCAAAGGCAATGTTTGTGACCAATCGATTCGCCGCAAGCGCTGATCTAACCTCAACAATAGCTTTGCCGCTACCTAGGCGTTTAACGCTCAGAATGTCTGTGGGTGCAATTTCTGAAACAATTTTTGCTAATACTGAGAAATGAATGACCGAAGACTTATCTGAATAGGCATAGACGGCGAAAGGACCTGTATCCGTCTCAGAGTATAGGTGACACGTTTTATGGGGAGCAACTTGTCTATTCTGAGATGAATTTACTGCATTTACAAAGGGATGCTCAGACGAAGAAACAGAAGGTGGCTGAGTAATTTGATTGTTCGAAAGATTTTCTACGACTTTTACCTTTGAATTGGAGTTAGAATTATTATTCTCCCTCTTTCGGGTTCGCTTCCTCGAAACTTGAGTAAAGTCAACGTCCATGTCATCATCCGGGCGTATAGAATCATCTGGAGGAGCCGAAGCGCCAGACGAGGGTGTCAAAGGAGACTCATTGAGCAAGCTGCTAACAGCCGCATTTACCAAAACATTGTCCAGGTCGCTATCCATTTCGTCCGAATAAGCAGAGCCGCACGGGGAAAGGGGGGAGTAAGAGGGAACCATAGGAGAGGGGGGAATCGACAAAGGCAAAGGCAAGGATGGCACCGATGTCATCGTCAACGAGAACGGTCCGCCCGCACTGTCCAAGTTGGACAAAGCGGGAATCCTGTCCCCCCCATGAGCCGGCGGCGGGGCGCCAGCCATGGGCGCGCGAAAAACCTCGCGCGCGGATAAGCACAAGCCCACTTAAAGAACACACTCGAGATTACGCCTCACAAATACAACATGTACCACCGCCGGAGCGACAACCGGCAACACGGACCGAAAAAGAGCCACACGCAACACTAAAAACCGCTAAAAACGGCAAATGAAACGGACGCACACTAACGGACAAACTACATCCAATATGGCGCGACGCGCAATCAGGTGCCGGAAACTTTTCGTTCGATTCGGAAACAATCCGAGCGTCCATAATAACCACTGATCTCTATTATACACTGGATAGGATATAGGATACCATTCCCTGTATAAAATTGTGTGACGGTTGGGTGACCGCCATTTTGAGAAAACTTGGTAAAATCTGGCAAACAACCAATCAGAGTCAACCCGCGGCGGTGTTGAGATTCAAACGTACAAATACCGCATTTGAACTTTACATCGTCACTGGAGCATAGTTGAATGATAAGAAATCGTCATTTTCTCTTGAAATAACATTAAATATCATTCTTTAACTAAATGATAATAAAAAACATTTCATCGTAATTAATATTTTGTAGCCTCTGAAATAAGGAACAACAATAAATCAGAACAAACTTAAGAGACAAACAGCTTACAATTATTTATTATGCAAATACGTTTTAATTAACGTTTAATGGTGGTCAATTAGTTTTGTGATTTATTCAAACAAATTGAGTTAGAAGTTGAATTTTATTGTTTTGTTTATGCAAACTTTAATAGTTACAAGTTGCGCAAAATATGTCAGCAGACGTTGTTAGCAGTTTAGCAGCAGTTTGCTAACAATATCTGATAATACATGTTTACAATTTGTTGCCAATCTGCAATCAAAAATTTTCAACAGGCTCTGCACCTAGTCTGTTTTCGCAG
>NW_017277972.1:159089-159597 GCF_001594065.2 Cyphomyrmex costatus | reverse complement strand
AAATGTGAAATAAGGTGCCCGTATCGTCATTAAGTGCAGATCGAGCACGTTGTTGTCGCCACGTTGGTAGACATGGCGTTTGTCGCGGCAAAGTTATAGCTGTGTCATATTGTCGTAGACAAACGTTCATTCATAAACAGTTTTTGTGATAAAGTTTTAGTTAACAAGTGAATAAATATTGTGATATGTGTGAATTCTGAAAAAGGTTGGTAATTTTGAGTATATAAGTGAATATGACAAATCGGTTCAATAAAACACGCATGTTTCTATCTGTGATTGTCTCAAGAGAACTAGCTATAACATTAAATTTCGTTGCTTTTTTCAAAAAGATAACAATTAATATTCATCTCCATATGTTTCTAAACACGTATGAGTTACATTTTGGACGAATAAACGGAAATATTCGATGTATGCTCGAAGGAAAATTTTGGTGGCAATGCTATCACTTTTGGCTAGGTCGCTTACAATGGACATCGTGTGTATTGCATCATGTGCGTCAGTCACTAAG
>NW_017277972.1:155064-158924 GCF_001594065.2 Cyphomyrmex costatus | reverse complement strand
GATAGGATATAGGATACCATTCCCTGTATAAAATTGTGTGACGGTTGGGTGACCGCCATTTTGAGAAAACTTGGTAAAATCTGGCAAACAACCAATCAGAGTCAACCCGCGGCGGTGTTGAGATTCAAACGTACAAATACCGCATTTGAACTTTACATCGTCACTGGAGCATAGTTGAATGATAAGAAATCGTCATTTTCTCTTGAAATAACATTAAATATCATTCTTTAACTAAATGATAATAAAAAACATTTCATCGTAATTAATATTTTGTAGCCTCTGAAATAAGGAACAACAATAAATCAGAACAAACTTAAGAGACAAACAGCTTACAATTATTTATTATGCAAATACGTTTTAATTAACGTTTAATGGTGGTCAATTAGTTTTGTGATCTATTCAAACAAATTGAGTTAGAAGTTGAATATTATTGTTTTGTTTATGCAAACTTTAATAGTTACAAGTTGCGCAAAATATGTCAGCAGACGTTGTTAGCAGTTTAGCAGCAGTTTGCTAACAATATCTGATAATACATGTCTACAATTTGTTGCCAATCTGCAATCAAAAATTTTCAACAGGCTCTGCACCTAGTCTGTTTTCGCAGCCTTTACTATCAAGACCTTCACATCTTGATAACATATGTCCCCAGAAAATAAAATGTTAGCAGAATGTCGTTAACGACATTAATAATGTCGTTAACGACATTCCTTAATAAAGTTAACTTATTTTTTCCTTAATAAAATTGAAGTTAAAAATGTAAATCATTCAATTTTTCATTTTATTTTGTTGTACCATCTTAATTTTGCAACTAAATTATTTTAAATTTACTCCATTTAGCCATATAAGAAACTAGCTCCCGGCTGTTTATTTGAGTATTGGGTAAAAACAGAGTGTTTTTTGTAAAAACACAGCGCCATAACTCACTTCACTAATTGCTTTTATTTTATTATAAATTTCGTTACAAAATTTGTACGTAACCTATCGAAAATTTTTAATGTATTTGGCAGGCCGACCGAGTATCCGGAGACGTCCGATTATATCCGACTGAACACGAGTGACCAATATCGTGATTGGCTGTTTGCAAATGCATACCAGCCCCCTCCAAATAAAATCACAGATTTTTCCACCTATATCCTATCCAGGGGCTCTATTCTTGAAAAGAAACGTATACGAAAAATTAGGAAAATACTATAGTATACGTAACGTATACTATAGTATTTCCCTAGACTTTCGTATACGTTTCTTTTCAAGAATAGAGCCCCAGTGTATAATAGAGATCAATGATAATAACCCATCTAGAAATATCTAGGGAAAAACGGAATAATTCCGATAGGAATCATTTCCGAACATTTTCATAATAGCGCTTAGATTATCGTATTCGGCAAATGAAAACTTACCTAGTGTAGTGCTGAATTTGTATTCGGACCGAAAGAACCGAATGAGTGCAAGAAATATTGCACTGACATTTTTGTCAGTGCAGTTTGGTGTTCGGACAAATAAAACTAGTTAGGCAGAAAAAATTACAAAATGGATAAAGAAAGAATTTATTAGTATTTTATTATTAATAATTATTATTATTAATTAAAAATTAAATTATTAATTAGTGTAGTTTTGCACTCGCACCGTGTCAGGGCAGCACCCTATCAGGGCAGCATCGTGTCAGAAGCAGTACCGTGTCAGGACAGTACCGTGTCAGGGCAGCACCGTGTCAGGGCAGCGCTAGAACTGTGTCAGTGCATATGTATCGAACGTGCCATAAGTGATATGCAGACGTTATTTTTTCTATTAATGATAGATAAATTACGTGGAAAACTAATTGGAGTTGAAAAAATTATAGATTACGTCGATCGCGTAATTCCTAATTAATATAACGTCTAATCTATACATTAAATAAATCAAGGTAAAATAATGCCATTAATTTTATCTTGGCTTGCTTTCGCCATATCCTCTTCATTTAATAAGACCGGGAATTCATGCAATTGCTGTAATCGCTATTCCACTACAAATCGCAAATATTCGTCCGTTCACTGTGTGTTGTTCGGTACTTGTTGCTCGTTCCGAAAAAGCGGGGAGCACAGACTTTTGCATAATGCTTAAAGCATGTGCATAAGGAATTTCATTGGCCCATTTTCTTATGCATGAGTCAATGGACCAATCAAATTCTTTATGTATATGTATTATGCGTTATGCAAAAGTCTGTGCTCCCCGCTTTACAAATCATGCGCATAGACCGCATGAACGCATCAGACGCATCAAAAAAGTTCCGTTGAACCACCCGATCGGTGCGGACGCGTCTCGGTTCGGGTGCTCGATTTTTGTATATTTTTGAGAAAGTGTTGCCGACTTTGACCGTGTCTTGAATTCCATACTGATGTGTGTCCGCGTCTGGCTCGGCTCGTTCGTCCGTCCGGACGCGCGTTAAGCGGGGAGCACAGACTTTTGCATAACGCATAAAGCATGTGCATAAGGAATTTCATTGGTCCATTTTCTTATGCATGAGTCAATGGACCAATCAAATTCTTTATGTATATGGTTTATGCGTTAAGGTGCTTTTTCATGCGCAGCACGCTGCAGCAGCAATTCGTTACTATTGGTTAAGAATTTTATGTAAGCTAGATGACGCACTTCCGGCGCAAAATACATTTTGCCGCAGTTCGTTGAAGTTGAACCGAACGAACAGCAAGCAGCAAGCGGCAAAATCGAGGCAATATTATTTATTGCAATAAATATTAGGAAAATAAACGAAGAATGGCTTCGGATAAGGTACGAATGTTTGTAAATTAGATTATTTTATACTTTACACTTTACTTTTTCAAATTTGTGGTAAAGTATAAAATGATCTAATTTACAAACATGTATCCGTACCTTATCCGAAGCCATTTTTCGTTTATTTTCCTAATATTTATTGCAATAAATAATATTTTCATAATGAAACGACGGACATATTGTACGCTTTCTCGATTTTGCCGCTTGCTGCTTGCTGTTCGTTCGGTTCAACTTCAACGAACTGCGGCAAAATGTATTTTGCGCCGGAAGTGGGTCATCTAGCTTACATAAAATTCTTAACCAATAGTAACGAATTGCTGCTGCAGCGTGCTGCGCATGAAAAAGCACCTTTATGCAAAAGTCTGTGCTCCCCGCTTTAGAATGGCGTGACGACGTTGCAATCGCAGGCGCCCGGTGTTCGTTCGGGCTTCGCCATTTTTCGCGGGCATTGCATCATTCTTCGTTTACATACTACGACTTTGTTTCGTTTACACATTACGACTTTCGTTACTGGCCTTGATGACTGCCGTTGGATCGGCTACATGGCCAATTACAATCAACATGATGATGATGATCAGACGCATCAACTGCCTCAGGAGGTCAATCACGTAACTTTTTCTCTAGGGCGGAAACGTGAAAAGTGAAAACTTTTATTAGCGTTTTCCACTGGAAAAACTGGTGCAACACTGGTGCGCACTGAGTGCAATTTTGTTGTTCCACTGTGAAAGTCAGTTCAGTGTTTAATGTTCCTTAGGGACTCTCAAGTAAGGGATCAGACAATCAGACAACGATCATCATTAGAGGGATACCGGAAGTACGTTGTGGTTAATGCGCGGGAGTATTCAAATGCATTGTTATTAAGACTTGTATTAAACAAACTAGAATAAATGGATGGTAAAGGTATATAATATCCTGTTCAGTTCAAATTTTGATAAAAATACACTCATTCGACGCGTTTTTGCACGAAACGAACGAATCTGGCAATAAAAACTTTTTAGGTGTTCAACCGACACGACCAGAGGTATGATAGATTATCCATTTTTCTCTTCTTGTGAGAGATTTCGAGAAATGGCGCATTATATGGCCATTTCTAC